>NC_141024.2:74170000-74207500 GCF_052040795.2 Danio rerio | reverse complement strand
TTGTGGTGTATATTCATTTATTTACTTCCTATACACTTTTATAAATCATTAATTTGGCATCTATTTCTATTTTTTCAACCTTAGATGAATACTCTGAACGATGTATACTCTGAATATTTGTTTTTAACTTTTATTATACTCTTTAAATTAAGTTACTTCACCCGCTTGGAATGTCATCACTTGATTGAATAGGCGTTATCAGCGGTTATCAGCTGATAGATATGGGACAGAAGTGGTCTTCTAAGCCTTCTGCTAAATCAGCTATACTAATTGTCGCGATCACCAGCGATTTAACCATCATAGATCGCTGGTAAACATTCACATGAACTACAAATCCGGCATGTTACGGACTACATATTCAGTCATGCAACACACACACAAATAATTATCAAAAAATATTATTTACATTTACTTTTAGTCATTTAGCAGACGCTTTTATCCAAAGTGACTTAGAAATGAGGACAAGGAAGCAATTAACACAACAATAAGAGCAACAATGAATAAGTGCTGTAGGTTAGTAATTTTTTTAGTAAAGTGGAGACTAAATAGTTGAGTTTTTAGTCGTTTCTTGCAAACAGCGAGTGACTCTGCTGTTCTGATGCAGTTAGGGAGTTCATTCCACCAGCTGGGCAGATTGAGCGTGAGCGTTCGCGAAAGTGATTTCTTCCCTCTTTGGGACGGAACCACGAGGCGACGTTCATTCATACATTCATACATCTGCAGAAGTGAGAGCAGATAAGAAGGAGCAAAGCCAGAAGTCACTTTGTAGGCAAACATCAGAGTTTTGAATTTGATGCGAGCAGCAACTGGCAGCCAGTGCAAACGAATGAGCAGCGGAGTGACATGTGCTCGTTTAGGTTCATTAAAGACCACTCGTGCTGCTGCATTCTGAAGCATCTGAAGAGGTTTGATAGAGTTAGCTGGAAGCCCGGCTAGTAGAGAGTTGCAGTAGTCCAGTCTGGAGAGAACAAGAGCTTGAACAAGGAGTTGAGCTGCATGTTCAGATAAGAAGGGTCGGATCTTTCTGATGTTATAGAGTGCGAATCTGCACGATCGAGCAGTTCTAGAAAAGTGGTCAGAGAAGTTTAGTTGGTCATCAATCGTTACTCCAAGGCTTTTCACCATTTTGGATGCATTAATGGTTGCCCCATCCATCTGGATTGAAAAGTTATGGTGTAGAGTCATACTGTGAAGATTTCCACATTTTAAAATGTTTTTCCACAAAAAAAAACATCAACTGTAAATATACATACGTCTTTATTTCAATGGCATAATTTTATAACTATTAGGTTATTATAATTTTTTTCTTATACTCAATATTGTTTATTTATTGATGTTTTATCTTTAAAACTTGTCTTTGAAGTATATTTCAGTCAAATGTTTCATTAATAATAACCAAATATATCAGTAATGATCGTTAATTTTATCGATTGAATTTTTTTTTTAATGTTTTGTCTTTAAACATTTCCACATTTTCCTGGTTCATTTTCCCCCCTCTGCATACACACATCATGAACACTCTACACACTCCTCGCTTTACTGTGTTAATATTACGGTTGTTCGTTCCGCAGTCCACCAGATGTTCTACGGTTGTCAATGTCTATTAGCATATTGTAATTAGCTTGTAAAGGTCAAGACACGCTACTAAAGTGACTCTTGGGTCAGCCGGAACAGAAGGGCAAGTGTTGCGCTCATTTATTTGATTATTGTTTCCTCTGTGATGACACTTATTCAGCATAACGCAGTGTTGAAATCGACTTGATGAAGTGTCAGATTAGCAGGATTTCTTTTTTCAGATGATGTCAGTCATTTTTTGATGCGTTTTTTCCTTCTGTTCTTTAATAAAATGTAGGATAACACCTTACTTGAAGGGGTGTTCATAAGGGCTGATGTATACTCCAGTGCAGGCTTCGTGCGGTCACATAGCCCTCGCCGGCGCACACTTTTCAAATACACATTGCAATGACATGGTGCACAAGCTGTGATTGGTCGGCTTGGTGATGAATGTGGGCGGTGCTGAGAGCCACGAGCCTAATGGAGTGAGTGTTTACTAGTGTGGAGTCACGTGATGGAGCTCTAGGTGGAAACTTGTTTGGTGTTTACCTTATGATTAAAGTTGTTGCCGGTTCCCGCCTCTGAATGAGCGAGTTTGAGCCACTTGTGCATTAAGCTAACGTTTAGAAAAGACAAAACACCCACGAAGAAGGACACCTCACTGCCAGCTAGTGTTTCAGAAGTGTTATTGCAGAGCAACACAAACAGCACACAGACTATTACACTTATTACTACAGGGATGTCTTGGATACTGAAAAAAGATAAAGAGTAATTTTTAATCAGAATTTTAATGCATTCAGTGATGTAAAATATTTATTGTTACATATAGAATGCATATCTTGAGTTTTGGGACTGTTTTTGATATTTTGAGGTTTGGGCTAGTTCAAACTGGCCTTTGGACTAGTTTTGGGCTACATTGATTTGCCATTGGGCTAGTTTTGGGCTGTTTTTGTTACCCATTGGGCTAGTTTTGATTGGCTTTAGGGCTAGTATTTACTGGCTTTTGGTCTCATTTTGATTGGCCATTGGTCTAGTTTCCGGCTAGCTTGATTGGCCATTTGGCTAGTTTTAATTGGCCAATGGTCTAGTTTTGGGCTATTTTGATTGGCCATTAAGCTAGTTTTGGGCTAGTTTTGATTGGCTTTAGGGCTAGTGTTTACTGGCTTTTGGTCTCATTTTGATTTGCCATTGGTCTGGTTTTGAGCTAGCTTGATTGGCCATTGGGCTAGTTTTGATTGGCCAATGGCCTAGATTTGGGCTAGTTTGTTTGGCCATTGGGCTACTGTTTACTGGCTTTTGGTCTCACTTTGATTCGCAAATGGTCTAGTTTTGGGCTACTTTGATTGACCATTGGGCTAGTTTTGGGCTAGTTTGATCGGCCATTGGGCTAGTTTGATTGGCCATTGGGCTAGTTTTATCGGCCATTGGGCTAGTTTTGGGCTAGTTTGATTGGCCATTGGGCTAGTTTGATTGGCCAGTGGCCTAGTTTGATTGGCCATTGGTCTAGTTTCGGGCTAGCTTGATTGGCCATTTGGCTAGTTTTAATTGGTCAATGGTCTAGTTTTGGGCTAGTTTTGATTGGCCATAGGGCTAGAGTTGACTGGCTTTTTAGTGTTTCAGAAGTGTTATTGTAGAGCAACACAAACAGCACACAGAAGGATAAACCCACGACGATGCGCGAGGCAGGATCACTCGACGCAGAAGTATAAATCAACCTTAAACCCTTATAAACATATGACAAGACGTCACTAAGTGTCATTTGCTCAGTTGTGTCATTTCAATGCAAAGATGACATTGGCTCTTATGACTACTTGACATCAACAAACACATCGCAACCGGTCTTCATCGTGACAAACTGACGTTACAACATAACTTGTCATAAATCTGTCATAAACATGATTGACATGATGGCATTATTATTGTGTCACGAATATTTTTTGATCACATTTTCAGTGGAACAAACTGTTTTGTTCAGCAAAAAGTGTCAAATCTTTTTTAACTGCATACATTTTAATAACAAATTCAGCTTGTGCCACAGTAGCTAATGTAAACACACACACCTTTGAATTTGTTTTTCTTTATTAAATATTTGCCAAATGATGTTGAACAGATTCAGGAAATGTTCACAGTATGTCTGATAATATTTTTTCTTCTGGAGAAAGTCTTGATTGTTTTATTTCGGCGAGAATAAAAGCAGTTTTTAATTTTTTAAACACTATTTTAAGGTCAATATTATTAGCCTCTTTTAGCTATATATTTATATTATATAGTCTACAGAACAAACCATCAATATACAATAATTCCCCTAACCTGCCTAGTTACCCTAATTAACCTAGTTGAGCCTTTAAATGTCACTTTAAGCTGTATAGAAGTGTCTTGAAGAATATCTAGTCTAATATTATTTACTGTCATCATGGCAAAGAGAACATAAATCAGTTATTAGAGATGAGTTATTAAACTATTATGATTAGAAATGTGTTGAACAAATCTGCTCTCATTAAACAGATATTAAGGAAAAGAAATAAACGGAGGCTAATAATGCTGACTTCAATTGTATATTATTAAAATACAGAATGTGCGTGATCAAAAATATGATTTACTTTCTCCCAGAGACGTTTGTTGATATTTAGCCACACCATGTTGGTGTTTCGTAACATCTAATTTTTACACGGTGGGTTGTCTGCCCAACGCTCTCAACCCTCAACCTGGAGGACCAGGACATACACACATACACTATGGACAATTTAGCTCACCCAATTCACCTATAGCGCATGTCTTTGGACTTTGGGGGAAGCCAGAGCACCTAAATATGATTTAGCTATTTTAAATCCTCCCTGGCTTTCAACGTCCGCCCTGTTTCCTTCTTATCTCCTATTGCATGTCAGGTATGCGCTAATAGACACTTTCAATTGAAAAATAACCCAGGAAGCCCCTTTTACTCTGTGGATCCGGGCAGCCGGCACACATGGGCTTTACATCACGTTGGTTTTTCCGGAGCTCGCAGGGTCCAGCGCGCTCGATAAGGGCTTCCACCTGACATGCTAATAAAATTGACACATGCTTCAAGGAGTTTTCAGTGGGAAGGATGATAAATGCAGAGAGAAACGGCTCTTTCCCTCAGCTGCAATTTCCAGTGGGTGGATGAATGTTCCTGGCAAGCTGACGGAGGGGAAAGACCTTAAGGACAAGATGGCGAGAGAGAGAGAGAGAGAGAGAGAGAGAGAGAGAGAGAGAGAGAGAGAGAGAGACATCTAAACAGTTATAAATGAATCCTAAAATGTTAACAAACTGATTATTACACTTATTACTATAGGGATGTCTTGGATACTGATGTAAAAAAGAGAAAGAGTGATTTTAATCAGAATTTTAATGCATTCAGTGATGTCAAATATTTATTGTTACATAATGAATGCATATCTTGAGTTTTGGGACTGTTTTTGATATTTTGAGGTTTGGGCTAGTTCAAACTGGCCATTGGACTAGTTTTGGGCTACATTGATTTGCCATTGTGCTAGTTTTGGGCTATTTTTGTTACCCATTGGGCTAGTTTTGGGCTATTTTTATTGGCCATTGGGCTAGTTTTGATTGGCTTTAGGGCTAGTGTTTACTGGCTTTTGGTCTCATTTTGATTTGCCATTGGTCTGGTTTTGGGCTAGCTTGATTGGCCAATGGCCTAGATTTGGGCTAGTTTGTTTGGCCATAGGGCTACTTTTTTACTGGCTTTTGCCCTCACTTTGATTCGCAAATGGTCTAGTTTTGGACTACTTTGATTGACCATTGGTCTGGTTTTGGGCTAGTTTGATTGGCCATTGGGCTAGTTTTGGGCTAGTTTGATTGACCATTGGGCTAGTTTTGGGCTAGTTTGATTGGCCATTGGGCTAGTTTTGGGCTAGTTTGATCGGCCATTGGGCTAGTTTTGGGCTAGTTTGATTGGCCAGTGGCCTAGTTTGATTGGCCATTGGTCTAGTTTCGGGCTGGCTTGATTGGCCATTTGGCTAGTTTTAATTGGCCAATGGTCTAGTTTTGGGCTAGTTTTGATTGCCCATTGGGCTAGAGTTTACTGGCTTTTGGTCTTATTTTGATTTGCCATTGGTCTGGTTTTGGGCTACTTTGATCGGCCATTGGGCTAGTTTTGATTGGCCATTGGGCTGGTTTTGGACTACTTTTAGGCTACTTTGACTGGCCTTTGAGTAAGTTTTTATTGCCCATTGGTCTAGTTTGATTGGACATTGGTCTAGTTTGGGGCTAGTTCTGATTGGCCAGTAAGTTAATTTTTGGATATTTTAATTAGCCACTGGGCTCATTTTGATTGGCTTGATCTAGTTTTGGACTAGTTTTGGGCTAGTTGGACTGGCTATTTGTCCAGGTTTGGGCTAGTTTGCATAGGCCATTGGACTAGTTTTGGGTTAGCTTTGATTTGCCATTGGGCTAGTTTGTTTGGCCATAAGTCTAGTGTTTACTGGCTTTTGGTCAAATTTTGATTAGCCATTGGATGAGTTTTGGGCTAGTTTGATTAGCCACTGGGCTAATTTTGATTGGCTATTGGTCTAGTATTGATTGGCAATTGAACTAGTTTTGGGCTAATTTTAATTTGCCTTTGGGCTGGTTTTGATTGGCTATTTGTCTAGTTTTAGACTAGTTTTGGGCTCGTTCAATTGGCCATTGGTCTAGCTGTAGGCTAGCTGTAATTGGCCATCAAACTAGTTCGATTGGCCATTGGTCTAGTTTTGGGCTAGTTTGATTGGCCTTTGGTCTAGTTTTGGGCTAGTTTGATTGGCCATTGGTCAAGTTTTGGGCTAGTTTGATTGGCCATTGGTCTAGTTTTGGGCTAGTTCTGATTGGCCATCGGACTAGCTTTTGGTTAGTTTAATTAGCAGCTGGGCTAATTTTGATTGGCTATTGATCTAGTTGTGAACTAGTTTTGATTGGCCATTGAACTAGTTTTGGGCTAGTTCGACTGGCCATTGGGCTAGTTTTAAATGGCCATTGGTCTAGTTTGGGGCTAAATTTGATTAACAATTACCTTAATTTTGGACTAATTTTCATTGGCCATTAGGTTGTTTTGGGCTAGTTTGATTGGCCATTGGTCTAGTTTTGGGCTAGTTTGATTGGCCATTGGTCTAGTTTTGGGCTAGTTCTGATTGGCCATCAGACTAGCTTTTGGTTAGTTTGATTAGCAGCTGGGCTAATTTTGATTGGCTATTGATCTAGTTGTGAACTAGTTTTGATTGACCATTGAACTAGTTTTGGGCTAGTTCGACTGGCCATTGGACTAATTTTAAATGGCCAATGGTCCAGTTTGGGGCTAAATTTGATTAACAATTACATTAATTTTGGACTCATTTTCATTGCCAATTGGGTTGCTTTGGGCTAGTTTTACTTAGCTGTTGGTCTAGTTTTTGGCTAGTTTGATTAGCCATTGGACTAGTTTGACTATTAGGCTACTTTTGTTGTGAAAACTTGTCAACCCCACTCCTCTTGACACCAGCACAGCTCTTACTATCTGGCCTTCATAACACAGAGTTATTATAAATTTCAGCCCGATCAGTGTGTATCTTCTGTACTGCTGCTGGTTAGTGAAAGGCTTTATACAGAAAAACTGCAGAATTTGCCCTAGAGGGACACATCTTCAGCATCGCCAAATAACCTGCCGATAGATTGAGCGACACAGCTAACGGTTTCTAACCCTTAAGTTCACGGGTGGCATCAAAAGTGCAGTCTGAACTCCAGTCGGAGTGTAAATAACAGGGCAAGAGGGAGTAGGAGGATAATAGAGCTCTCTGTGCAAAAGCGTCATCTATTTCATCTGCTGACAGAATCCAGACAGATGCAGACCCTCAGAGCTGGAGTGAGAGACGTCAAAGCTGGAAGTGAGATTGTTGCTTGTCACATGTTAGAAAACCCAGTGTAAAAAAGAGAAACACACACACACATACATAGGGAAACGTGACATTCCCGGCAGCTCACGCCCACATGCTCTCCCCGTCTCCCAGAAAACATCCCGGCTGTCTGTGTTAATAACCGCCAAAGCGCTCAGACTGTGCCGTCTGTGTGTCTTCAACAAGATCAGAGGTTCAAGCCAACACTGTACATCACAGCGGCCAGAAATAAACACATCATTCTCTCAGCCCACGCATTCATTTTACTAGCCTGTCAGCCCTCTGACCAACCAGCTTTAAACTGTAATTGCAACTAGCTACAGGCTCGCTTCATCGTCCGAAACAAATTTGGATTTGTGTTTAATATGTAATATTAATAAAATTACAAAAAAAAAGATATACAAACCGATTTAATTATAAGATATAAAGAACACACACACACACAAATCTGTATATTACTTAATATATTAATTAAACATTCAATCATTTATTCATTTCATGCACATTCCTCTGGCGTAAGCGGATGTAAATATGTTCCAGCGCTGGTCATCTGGGATGGCCATCGTGTTTTAATCACCGCCGTGGACACGCTGGGAATCGCTTCGTTAGAGTCACAGATGTCTGAATATCCAGAGATGAGCGGAGGCTTTTAATTAAAGAGCAGTCACGGTGCAGTGGACCTGTCATTTTACATGCGGAGGAAAACACGGCTGTGACAGAGGAACTAAAGACGTGTGGCAGAGGATCGTATGATTGCAGGTAGAGCAATAAACTGAGAGCGGAGACGGGCAGGGGAAGGGGGACGTGTAAATATCAAAGGTAATAGCTTTTCCAAAGATAAAAACACTCAGGTAATGGCCCAGAAAAGAAGAAATTATGATATGAAGAGGGAATTTCGTTTATTTCTAACTACAAACAGTAGCCAATAATACTGCAGGAAAGAACAACGTTGGCTTCTGAAATATCCACACTGTAAAAAGTGATTAAACACGTTGCTTGGATTTGTTAAGTTAACTCAACTTGTTGTTTTTTTCAATTTGACAGTAGTTCACTAACTTAATTTTACAGCAGCGGGTTTACTCACTTCTAACTATTTATTTAAAAAGAGTTAAAACAACACAATTCTCAAGTTTCAAGTTGTTCAATCCACTTATGCTGAGTTCAGACTGCATGATTTTCAAAGTAGTCGTGTCACAGATGTTTTCACACTGCATGACTATCTGGGCTAGCGTTTCATCGCTGCTTTGTTTATACTGCAAGATTGATCTGTAACAAGGACTTTCACATTGCATGACTTTACTATAGGAAGAATCGCCGACAAGTTTGTCCAAACTACGTCTCACAGCCAAAAACACGTCGTATGTCTTTTGTTATAAACTACATAATGAGAAAGAAGCCTTTAATGGGGTAGAAAATGTACATGTTTGCTGACCTGGGTTTAAAGGGAATTAGCCATTTCTCCTTAACGTTGATAATAAACTAATTTCTTTCTGTATGAAACGTCAAACAGACACGGTTGCTCTTTGGTCCGGTCAAACCTCTAGTTTTTCCTCCTTTTTGTGGGTCCAAATTAACCGAAAATGAGCGCTTTTAACTTCTCCCCCAGCCTCCTGCTGGCCTGCAGCAGGTACACACACGCACACACAAGTGAAAGCTGCTCTCTCATTGGCTGTAGGCGATCGCTGATGTTATTTTCAGTCAAAACTTAATTCACACGGCATGATTTGAATCACCGACAGCTCCAGATATTCAGCATGCCTAATATCTCGCAGGCATCGGCGACTCATCGGCGATTCTCTCAGATCGCGTCTTTGATCGTTCATACTGTGTGATTGTCACTCACGTGCACGAGCAGCGATTTGCCTGTGATTTCAGTTATTTGTCAGCGATTTCTCAAAACCTGTCGGCGAGCCAAAATCGGGGCTAAAATCACGCCGTCAGAACTAGGCATTACATCTGTAACGTAACTTAATTGATTTGTGTTGTGGGACAACATGGAGGAATTGTGTGGAACCTGCCAATTTTAACAGTGGAAAGTTCAATTCAATTCCCCGTCATTTGTATAGCGCTTTTACAAATGTAGATTATGTCAAAGCAGCTTCACATAGAAGATCATAGTGAATTTATACAGTGTCAGTTTAGTGTTCAGAGTTTGATTTCAGTCAACTAATCTCTTTAAAAGCAACAGGTTTGCTCACTTATTTTTATTTTATTTTATTTTTTTTTTTTTTACAAAGATAATCTGTGAGTCCTCAGTTAAACTCTGCTGTTATTTTGGGATTTTGGAGAAATTTAAAAGCTTCCCAACTCCACATGCAGAGGTGTAAATGCAAAAATTTGGTATCGTTTTAAAGAAAACCCTTAGAATTTTCATAAAACACTATTGAAAGCATTTAAAATATCTGTATATGTTGTCTGTGTTATATTAAACACCTAAAAATAAGAGGCGCTTTTAGTATTTTCTTTTATAAACTCAATTTTGAAAGCGTACCTTTTAGGTTGTGTGTGGTCTAGTGTGCTGTAATTAATTTTGGTGGTTACTGCACATGTCTGTAATCATAGGAAAAAAGAAAAATGTCTCCACCATAATCTATACGAAAGTTATTGTATTCCAACTGATGAGAGGTGCTGTACAAGCCACAGGAGCGATCATTGTTTTCATATTTCACTATTCTTTTCTTTGATCAAACATAATTCACTGTGTTTGGACCACGTCAGACATATAAAAGGATTACTTATGCACATCACCTCAAAAACAGAGGAGAATGGCCCTGAAGAGCACAGCATAAGGTAAGAGCTGACAGCTGTCTGTGCTATCTGGGGCTGCTTATTGATCATGAATGTATTGTTTTTACTTCTGCGCCATGGAAACACCGAGATTCATTCGGCAACTGTTTGATATGTGAATATAATTCAGTATAAAGAATGCTAGAACCGTATGAGCACCGGCAAGAGCTTTCATTTGAGCTATAACTTGTTCGTGTGTCATATGAAAAATATGAAAATGAACCAATGTTCAATACCAAGCTGGGGTATCCAAAATTCTGTGTATTTAAGTGTAAATAACTTTTGTAGAGTGGTATAAAAACCAAAGTGATGCATATGTGCATAAAATATAGATTCTACACTTTCAAACGAAACCACTTAAGAGGGTTTGGTGCAATGCTGGCCCTTTAAATCTAAAAGCGAAAGTCGATGATGTCACGGATCAGGTACCGGGTCTGCGGAGTTTAACTGGTTAAATCTGCCATTATGCTGATGCATAGACCTTTGTAGCCCTGCCCTCTTTTGAAAATAGCAATCTCATTTGAATTCAAAGCAACAGTCAACAAAATGCCACAATTAGGATCAAAGCCTTAACTGGTCAGTTTCAGAGAGATGTAAAACATTATTTGTGGAGTATATTGAGCTGAAACTTCACACAAACACACACACAAACACACACACTAGAAACATAAGTGACTTATTTTACATCTTGTTAAAAATCATAGATATATACATTAGATGTCGCCAACCCTGTTGTTGTCTATTGGAAGGAATGCGTCAATAGAGCCGCCATGTTGCTACAGGGTGGCGCTCCTTTGAAATGAATGCGGGACCAAGCTGCAGTGGAGGACTGTGGCCATCCAAAGCCAGAGATATACACACATGTCCATGATTGTGTGTTTTCCCGCTGGTCAGTTGGTCAATTTCTTTTAAAATTACGAAAATTATAATTTTACGTCGCTTTTAAAAGTGACCACATGGGCACTGCTGACAAAGAGAGTGTGTTGTGTGCATGAATATGTACTATCCTCCCTCCCTGTTAAATTCGGTCTAATCATGTCCTGAAACACAGCTCCTCTCCAGCTCTCACTTCCCATTCTGACGGAGGGAGCGATTCGTTTGTGAATGAATCTCCGTTATGAACGACTCCTTCACTTAGCTGACAATAATACAAGTTTCTGGCAGCGCAGCATCTCGTTGTCATATTTCATTTACATTGTTTGCCTTTTTTATTCAACAAAACTAGCATAAGCCGAGTGTTTAGTAGGAGTTGGTGCTGTTTTACCTTATGGCAGGGGTGTCCGAAGTCAGTCCTGCAGGGCCGGTGTCCAGCTGACTTTTGCTTGAACACACCTGCCCGGAAGTTTCTAACCACTTAAACTCTGCATTCCCGGTACCGAGGACAAAATGAAGTCATCGGGAGAATAACTACAGGTTTAAGAGGTCTGTCTGCATCAATAACACCATATGACCTACTGGGTGAAAGCTTAGAATGTCTATTTTCAACTGATGCACGTCACTTTCATATTTGTTGTACTGTGACAAAGTTATTTACACTTAATTTACACTCGATGTATGATATCTCAACCCTCCCGATTATGTACTTTGTTCAGTATGCATATTTTTCACATCGCTAATATTAGACACACAATGGCAAGTAATACATCAAATTAAAGCTCTCATTCCCAATAATAAGGATCCATCGTTGTTTTTATTGATTTACAATCACATATCTAACAGTCTTCGAATGAATCATAAAGTATAAACTTGTTTTTTGAAAACATACAAGGGAAATTATTGATCATTTGCTGCGGGAGATGCCGGAGCTAGCACAGATAGCCAAACAAGCTACATCATCTTTTACCTTAGGTTGTCCTCTGCGAAATGAGTCCATTTTCAGCGTTTTCTGAGGAAGTGTGCATTAGTAAAAGTGTGAATTAGTAGTGAATTACATATCACTGGAAAGGTGAGATTCTCGGCTTTACACTGATTTATCGTGAGCTTTGATCAGCCAATCAGTGACTGAGATATTGCATGACAAACAGGAAGAGGAGTGTCTAAAACAGAGTGTGTAAAAGTCACAGATCCGAATCAAAAAAGTTGTGATTTCCCACCCTTCGGTTGAACTAACGTAATCATTGCATACTACATGATAAAAACAAAATTCTTTTTCCTAGTGCCTCCTGACAAATGCTGGTAACAATCAAAACAGTCTGCAATTTGATGGCGCATACAGGGCCTGAGTTATACACTTTCTAAATCAGGCTTCAGAACAAAAAAAATTAAAAGCGGTTTGTGTTGAGGTGGTTCATCATAGGACAGACAACATATATAATAATATTTATCACTTTCAGCAGTTCTTTCTGTAATTTCAAAGGGTTTTCTGTAAAATTAAATTGAGATTTTGCATTTATTATACTGTATGAGGGTATGGGGACACCGGCAGGATCGATTGTGGACACCCCTGCCTTATGGTGAATGCGGTGAGTGACTGTATTATGATCAATACTTGTTGAGCACAAAAGTTCATAACATACAAAAACGTAAAAATCTAAATCTGATCTATAAACTGTTCTGCATTTATGCTTTGTTTACCTTGCTTGCTTGTTACTACACCTGTACACAGCGCTAAAGTCCAGCATCTTCACTCTGGCACACTGTCTTCCCTATTTGTCCTGCGAGCCCTGTACCAATATGGCCGTCCATATGTCCATCTGCACAAGACTTTTGGCCAGAGAAGAAATTAAAATGGTCGTGCCCAACTGAGTCTGGTTTCTCTCAAGGTTTTTTTTCTCCACTGTCGCCTTTAGCTTGCATGGTTCAGGATCTGAAAAGCTACGCATCGATGAGTTTGCTCTTCAGTGTTCGACTCTCAGTAATGACTTTAAACCACACTGAACTGAGCTAAACTGAACTGAACTTAAACACTGAAAACTGAACAACCCTGATCCGGTAACTATGACCATTTATGTGATGCTGCTTTGACACAATCTACATTGTAAAAGCGCTATACAAATAAAGCTGAATTGAATATGTGATATCTAGTGCAGTGGTTCTCAAACTGTTTTCATCAAGTACCACCTCAGAAAAAAATTGTCTCTCCAAGTACCACCAAAATGAGCAGTATTGAAATACAGTAACATAGTAGGCCCAGTAAAGCAGCTACAACTCTGCAAAGTTAAAAAACGTGGCAGATTACCTCAGAAATATAGGCTATATGTCATATATAGAATATTATATACATCATTTTTGATACATTTTGAAATATGTGTAGCATGTACAAGGCATATTTCATTCCTCCACGTACCACTAGAAGGAAGCCTGGGTACCACTAGTGGTACACGTACCACAGTTTGAGAACCACTGATCTAGTGTATATATCTATGGGTAAAAAAAGGCATAATAGGTCCCTTTTAAATCACTGAATTGACGCAAATCATTGTAATACATTACGCAAATTTGCTATAATTGGATCATACCGCATCAACCAAACCCCCTAATCTATCAACCCATCAAAGTAAGCAGGACGGGACTGAACCCCTGATACAGATGCATATTTCGGTGCTGTATGAAGCTCGGGCAGGTTGTGTATCAGCCTATTATTTTAGGGTGCTTTCACACCTACACTTTTGTTTCGGAACGTGTCTCGTTTGCCCAGTTAGCGCGGTTCGATTGGCATATGTGAACAGGGCAATCGCGCTCTGTTCCGCGCCAAAGTAATAGCTCCGAGATCGCTTGAGTGAGGTGGTCTCGGCTCGATTGAAACGAACCCTGGAGCGGTTCGATTGCAGTGAGAAAGCGATCCGATCCGAGCGCGGTTATATCACTGTGTTTTATGGATATGTAATAGGCATACGGCTATATGAAGAGAGAATTATGAGTAGGGCGGGAAGTTTCGCGAGTCTCCGGATGCCCGCAAACGAGTGATGATCTCCCGGTAATCTCGCGTCTCCCTCCCAGTCCTCAAATAGGCATCGTCGCGCACCCTTCTGACCCCTCCCCACCGCATCTCTCCTCAGACACGTCACGCGCGCGAACCCTGTCAATCACCATCAAACCACCACCTCACCTGATAGCTTAGCAGGACGCTGCAAAATAAACCCTGACACTCTGACCAATGTGAGGAGAGTTTACTCGCACGTGACTTATTTTAGCTATTTTGGTCCGTTTAGAAACTTTGCAATGTGAAAGCGAACCGCTCCAAGAGCAACAATGTAACAATTGTAATCTCTGTTTCGGAACAACTGAATCGATTCACAGGTGTGAAAGCACGCTTACAAGTTGTTTTGTCACTTCAATAGATGCTTCTTCTAGTGTTTTCCAAAACAGTGCTCACTTTTACTTCCAATGTGGTCCTGTTATCTGTGCCGTCACATGGTGCGTGAAAAATAACAACAGGAGATTGAAAAAAGGCGTGTAGTTCACTTCTGACATTGTATTGATGTCACATTATAACATTTAAGTAATTAGGCAACACAAATGATGTGTAAAATAATGCGCCACGCATGAGATCATGTTCAAGTCCACCGCTCAGACACAATCAAGACTTTGTTTTTTATCATAAACACAATACTAAGAATTACTTGACTGAGTACTGATTAGGCTGTAAAGTGTACTGTATGTACATTTATAAACCATTGTTGTAATACTGAAGGCTACCATTTACACACATTATACACCTGTCAGTCTACCTGACGCCTTTATCCACTTCTGTTTCAGAGCTGTTGCTTAAGTTTTCGCGGATATGCCACCAACAATAAGTTCCAATAGTATCTGGATGCAGCCTTCATGATGCAAGCTGTCAGAGATGCAATGTCAGACGCTGTGCACTCAATGGAGTCAGTGACGTCGCAATGAGGGGTGGGGTTAGGTGAGCACATCGGATGCAGCTCAGACTGCATATGCACTGAGTCTGCAGCCAGACCCCTCTCATAAGTCCTGCTAAACGAATAAAACAAAACCAAACCGTTCATTCATTTTCCTTTAGTTTGGTCCTTTTATTTTTCAGGGGCGGCCACAGGGAAATGAACCGCCAACTATTCCTGCATGTGTTTTATACAGCGATACCATTCCGGCTGCAACCCAGTACTGGGAAACACCCAATCACACTCACCGGGGCGGGTTTATTTCCAGCCATGGGGCCCAAAAGTTCTATAATGCACCTTTAATTTATTTTTAATTGATTAATTTGGCTGTTTCTTATATCAGTCAATCACTCCTTTTCTAATAATAATAACAGCATGTAAATCATCGTGTAAAACTTTTTAAACTATTTGTTTTCCTAAAATGAATTCACTACTAAAAAAGATATGTGAACTATTTTGTTTTTAAAACTGAATCTTTACCTGATTTGACTGCCGGACTTCTCCATGATTGAGGATTGGGGATGCATTTGCGCAGATGTGCTTAACATTAAACTTTTTTTTATTTTTTTAGACACTCATCATGCAAAATATGATAGAAAATGATGTTATATATAATTTACAGGTTTAAATTATACTTCTAGGTATTTATTTGTGGGCTCTCAGGTTTCCTGGGGCCCTAAGCAGCCGCTTATCTTGCTTATTAGTTTAATCCACCTCCGACGTTCACATTCACACACACACTCGTACAATAAAACCAATTTAGCTTATTCAATTGACCTTTAGCGCATGTGTTTGGACTGTGGGGGAAGCCGGGGCACCTGGAGGAAACCCACGTTAACACGAGGAGAACATGCAAACTCCACACAGAAATGCTAACTGACCCAACCGGAACTCAAACCAGCAACCTTCTTGCTGTGAGGCCACAGTGCTAACCACTGAGCCGCCCTGCCGCCCACTTTTACAATATTGCGATTAAAAATTACTGTTATTAATACAATCATCATTATTTGAGAAGGTTACAACAAAAATATAGTCCAGGCTCACAAATATGTTGCTCCGGGTACATTTTGTTGCACGTTTTAGATAACACATCCACTAGAGGGCGCTGAAGTTCCTGGATTTTGTGATTCACAAGTGTTTTCGGTTTATTTGTGGTGGTGAATTGCATAATTGGATGTTGATCTCTGCTCAACTTTACACTTTTGATGTTGAAAATTCAACCTTCATTGACATTTTCGTAATTTGAAGTCATATAATGTCTAAGAAATAATATCTAGAGCTGTAAGATTGTAAATTAACAGAAAACGTACTGGCAGTTTATTTACAAGTCTTTCGTAGTGTAATATACAGCACCAACACACAATAGAGCACTGCACACTATTAAAAATGAGCAAAAAGTCACTTTTTTCAGCTTTTCAATAATAAAAATTGCTGGAATGAAGATCAAGCTCCTGTGATGTGATTGAAAAGCAGAAATAAACTGGAAAAAATAAAAACATGAATCATAAAATATGGAAAACTGCTAATTTACTGTTTTTACAGTGTAGAAGCTGCGGTCAAATGTATGTTTAAGTAGCAGAGGACACGGTTGCACATGCCTTGTGGTAGGGCTGTGCAATTAATCGAAAATCTGATTTGGATTTCGGCTTCTAACGATTATGAAAAAGCATTAATCGAGATAAACGATTATTCCATTATTTACTGCCCTCTTTACAGTTGTAAACATTTGTTGCTCTTAAAAGCGTGAACTAAACCGCATGCTCCTGTGTGTGTGTGCGGCGGTCAGTCAGAAGCATGCGGTCAGTATTAGGCCTCATTCGCACTGTGACGAACAGAGCATCTAAAGTCATCTTACTGTGAGCGCTTTAATAGTCAAACACGTGTCAACACGGTGTTTAGTGATTATTCACATTAACTCTCATTTGTGTAAAAAACAAACGAGTTGAGGATCAAAAGAAACGTGAAAGCGATCATTATTAATCAAATAACAAAAGGAGAAAGTACCTCACTGCTCTTGGGTGTTTTTCTTACAGTGAAGATGCTTAAATCACAGTGTGTTTCATATTTTATTCTATTGTATTTATTTCTCTGTCTTTTGCAGGGAGGAAAATAACTGCATATAGTTGAAGTCAGAATTATTAGCCCATCTGAATATTAGCAACCCTTTTCCCACAATTTTTGTTTAATGGAAAGAAGTTTTTTTTCAACACATTTCTAATCATAATAGTGGTAATAACTCATCTCTATTAACTAATTTCTTATATCTTTGCTATGATGACAGTAAATAATATTAGACTAGATATTCTTCAAAATTCAATCATTCAGATTCAAAGTGCGATTCAAAGGCTTAATTAGGCAACTCATTGTATAACAGTAGTTTCTTCTGCAGACAATAAAAAATATATATATTGCCTAAAGGGGCTAATAATATTGACCTTAAAATAGGCTTCAAAATATTTAAACCTGCTTTTATTCTATCCAAAATAAAACAAATAAGCCTTTCTCCAGAAGAAAAAATATTATAGAAAATACTATTAAAATTCCTTGCTTTGTAAAACATCATTTGGGAAATATTTACTTTTTAAAAATTCTCAGGAGCGCTAATAATTTTGACTTCAACAGTAATCATTTTGAATAATCGTGATTACAATTATGACTAAAAAAATCATGATTATGATTTTTCCCAAAATCAAGCAGCCCTACCTTTTGGTCATACCTATCTCCTGTTTTCCCGGAATTCTCCCGTATTTTATTTCATGCCATAAAGGTATTTTCCCGTATTTCTCCAGTATTTTAAGTCTTTTTCTGAAGGGTTGCAAATAAACATTAAAGAGCTGATCCTCGTTATACGCAACCTATAAAGCCGAACCACCAGGAGCCGCCCCTTGCTCTTAAATGTGAGTGTATTCTGTGCTTTAATTTTATTTAGACATGAAAACACTTTGAAATATAAAAACAGCGGGATTCAATTTCCCTTTCACTACAGGTGCCGTCTCCTCTTTATATGCAATCCTCAAAACAGTCAAATAGCAGTGCGTGACTGTCAGCTGACGCGCTCCATAGTGATAAACAGACGCTGCTAACCTAATGCTGCATTCACACCAGACGCGGAATGCGCATCAAGCGCGAGTGATTTACATGTTAAGTCAATGCAAACGCGCGAATAGACATCCTGCGGCGCGATACGTGCGAATGGCGTGGTGCGAACGACGCAAATTGTGCGAATGGCGCGGGGCGAATTGAGCGTTTTGCGCGTTTGACGTGCTTGACGAGTGTTTCACACGAATCTCTCGAGTTCAAAAATCTGAACTTCAGCGGACATTCGCGCCGCGTTAACCAATCAGAAGCTTGCTCTTGTGGGGGAGTGATTGTGACGTAGAACCAGTTGTTGGTGTTTCGAGGGAAATCCTCCAGCCTTCACCGACAACAGTTCATCAAAAGCACAGCTGAAAGCCTCCTTCATCCAGGTTCAGTTTCTGGAGGAGTTTATGAGCTCACAGAGCTGGTTGCACCTCTAAAAGCATGTAGTGGACTCAGACACGACCCTAAACGTATCGACGCTGTTTTTCAGTCTTCATAAAGCACATAAACACTGTTATTTTCTTCATAACATCCATGTTAGCCATTTAGCTATGAAGCTAGAGTCTTCGGGCAGACAGAAGCCCTGCCCATCACGACTTCTGTTCTGAAGTGAATTTGACACGCGAATGAAGCGGGGTTTGACGCACAAATTAAGCGAGTAAACTCATATGTTCACGCGGCTATTTTTGCGCGAATAGCGCGATTTATCCGCGCGTTCTGCGTCTGGTGTGAACACAGCATTACAGATTCTGTACGCATGATTTGAAGAGTGAAAGTCTGTGTTTTGGGTGCGTGTTTAAACAGACAAATACACATAATTAATAATAACATCTACAGATGACGATCTTGGTGGGGTTTTTTCCAAACACAAGTAATTTCGTCCTAAATGAGCATAATCAGTTAGGAAAGCTATCGAATGCCTTCATTATAACGTGAGATGTGTGCATTTTAAAAGTGACACCTCTGTTATTTAATGTGATCAAACGAAAAATCCAAATAAATGAGATTCATTCGTTGCTATTTTAATCAGGATGTGTACGTTATACAGTGAAGAAACGGCTAATGAGATTTGATAGCTTGACTCTATTTCTTCATAATAGCTATTAATTTAATTATCTGAACTGTTTGCTAATGTATGTGCTGCTGATGTACACTATTTATTTGCTCTTTTGTAAATAATAATAATAAAACACATTACAGACCGCTCAACTGTTTATGTACAATAAGCAGCTCCAGATTAGCATACTTAGTAATTTAGGGATTTTTTAGAGGGGTTTTGGAGGGGCTGTATCCCTCATTATGGTGGGCATATCCCTTATTTTCACATACCATTGTTGACAGATTTGCTTTTGGTTCTGTCCCTTACTGAACAGATTCTGGACAAGCATATTTAGCTGGTACTAGCAGACCTTTTCTGCCAGATGCCGAACTTTCACAAAACACATCATCTCTCCCTCAAAGCATGCAAGAGTTTTTAAAGCAGGGATGGTGGTGGCTAAAAGACTAGCTTAGCTTAACAATTGGAAATCACCTTCACCGCCCTCATTCCAGAACTGGATTTCTGATATGATCTCTGATGGAGAGACTCAGATTGTAAACGGAAGAAAATTGTATGTTTAAGTATGTTATTGTGGTTTTCAGTAGGTTAAGATGGAGAATGTTTCATTTCCCTCCAGAATTCTTACATGCTAAAAATAGCTGACAAAATTAACTAAATACTCGACTTTTTGGTGTTTTTCTTACCAGCTTTCTTGAAAATCTTTCAAACTACACCCGCACAGCCCCTTTCATCCACTTTAACGAATCGATTAAATCACAATTGATCAAAATACGACTGGGTTGCACTCTGTTTTAATGTATTTCAGGGTGTGTTTTTGTCTTGTGAGTGTTCATGTGATGTTGTCAGGCGCTTACGGCAACAGGCACTTTGCTCTCTGTGACATTTGCGGTTCTCATTGAGAACATTGGATGCTTATTTTTAGCTTTGCGCAAATGCTTTCGCATTCGAAGTGCTATGAACAACTCGTTTTGTATAGCACGCTTACAAAGCGATCGCATGGTGAGGGGAAAATGTGCACAAAGGCTGAAAACGATGAGGGATGATCGCACAAACGGTTGTGTAATCACTGTAGACGGCATTATTTACAGTTTTTAACACTGCAAAGACAGGTGACACAATAGCTCAGAGGTTATAATAGCCAGGAAGGTCACCAGTTGGCGTTTTTGTGTGGAGTTAGCATGTTCTCCCCGTGCTCCGGTTTCCTCCACAGTCCAAACACATGCACTATAGGGGAACTGATGAACTAAATTGGCTGTAGTGTATGAGTGTGTGTGTGAATGAGTGTGTATGGGTGTTTCCCCAGTACTAGGTTGCAGCTGAAAGCTGGAATCTGCTTTGTGATACATATGCTGGAATAGTTGGCGGTTCATTCCGCGGTGTTAACCCCTGATAAATAAGAGACTATTGCGAATGAATGAACAGATGGCATCCTGTAAAAGCTGTTTCGAGAGTGCGAGAGCCGGACAGAAACAGAGAGTGACAGGTCTGCCTTCAGCACAGTCGTACCTCGCTGTGGGACCGGGGTAAAGCTGGAGGCAGTTACCGTGACAACTAACCGCCAACAATGATATCCACTGCTTTGATTGACAGCTGCTGGATCTCTCTGAATCTCACCGAGGTCTCAATATATGGAGATCCGACTCTTCCTTTCGTTCCTCTGTTTGGCGATTCGATGTCTTTCATCGTTTTAACAAGCGCCAGCTCTTCTGATTGGCCCTATGACAGCGTTGCCGTGGTGACATGCTGGGCTCTGACGGCCCCTTGGGACCTCACCTAGCTGTCGTCAGGTCCAGCCTGAGAAATAAATTGGATCCGTGTGAGAAGAAGAGACTAGCTAGACGACTCCTGCAGAACAGTTAGTCATACAGAGACTAATTATTAGGATAAAAAGATGTGTCCAGTTTAGCAAGGACTTCTCTGTTCCTCCGGTGTCGGCTAATGCCAACTAAAGTAACCCTGTGAGGAGAACAGGAGAGAGAGATGTATGGGGGAGAGGGACAAAAAACTGAGGAAAAGACTTCCTTCCAAACTGTGCAACGCTCTCAGCAAAAAACAATACATCATTTTAGACCCATCGCAAACTGTTTTATACACCAAACGGCCTTAGACTCCTTCATCAATAGGTAAAATGAGTAGAGAGAGGAGGATGAGAACACGGCCTGAGTAAAGGAGAAAGAGGGATGGTATAGGACATTCATGAGGAGGAAAGAAAACAGGAGAGGGGGACATTAGAGGAGAGCAAAGGAGAGGAGAACATGACGATGAAGATATTGTGTGAGATGTGTGGATTTAAGAATAAGACACCTTAAAATAAGACGGAAGAGGAGAAAAGGAGATCAAGAGGGATTAAGAGAATAGAGATGAGAGGAGATAAGATGAGGAGAGAAAAGAGGAAAGGAGAGAGAAAAGAGGAGAGGAGAGGAGAGGAGAAGAGAGGAGAGGAGAGGAGATGATATGAGATGAGAAAGAAGAGATGAGAAAAGATGAGAGGAGAGAAGACGAGAGAAGAGAAGAAAATTTAGGAAATGAGAAAAGAGGAGCAGAGAGGAAAAAAGAGAAGATGAGAAAAGAGGAGCAGAGAGGAGAAAAGAGGAGAAAAGAGGAGATAAGAAAAGAGGAGCAGAGAGGAAAAAAGAGAAGATGAGGAAAAGAGGAGTAGAGAGGAGAAAAGAGGAGAAAAGAGGAGATGAGAAAAGAGGAGCAGAGAGGAGAAAAGAAGAGATGAGAAAAGAGGAGAAGAGAGGAGAAAAGAGGAGCAGAGAGGAGAAAAGAGGAGCAGAGAGGAGAAAAGAGGAGCAAAAAGGAGAAAAGAGGAGCAGAGAGGAGAAAAGAGGAGCAGAAAGGAGAAAAGAGGAGCAAAAAGGAGAAAAGAAGAGTAGAGAGGAGAAAAGAGGAGCAGAGAGGAGAAAAGAGGAGCAGCGAGGTGAAAAGAGGAGCAGAAAGCAGAAAAGATGAGCAGAAAGGAGAAAAGAAGAGTAGAGAGGAGAAAAGAGGAGTAGAGGAGAGAAAAGAGGAGCAGAGAGGAGAAAAGAGGAGCAGAGAAGATGAGCAGAGAGGAGAAAAGAGGAGAGGAGTGGAGAAACAGGAGAAGAGAGGAGAAAAGAGGAGCAGAAAGGAGAAAAGAAGAGTAGAGAGGAGAAAAGATGAGCAGAGGGGAGAAAAGAGGAGCAGAGAGGAGAAAAGAAGAGTAGAGAGGAGAAAAGAGGAGCAGAAAGGAGAAAAGAAGAGTAGAGAGGAGAAAAGAGGAGCAGAAAGGAGAAAAGAAGAGTAGAGAGGAGAAAAGAGGAGCAGAAAGGAGAAAAGAAGAGTAGAGAGGAGAAAAGAGGAGCAGAAAGGAGAAAAGAAGAGTAGAGAGGAGAAAAGAGGAGCAGAAAGGAGAAAAGAAGAGCAGAGAGGAGAAAAGAAGAGTAGAGAGGAGAAAAGAGGAGCAGAGAGGAGAAAAGAAGAGCAGAGAGGAGAAAAGATGAGCAGAGGGGAGAAAAGAGGAGCAGAGAGGAGAAAAGAAGAGTAGAGAGGAGAAAAGAGGAGCAGAGAGGAGAAAAGAAGAGTAGAGAGGAGAAAAGAGGAGCAGAAAGGAGAAAAGAAGAGTAGAGAGGAGAAAAGAGGAGCAGAAAGGAGAAAAGAAGAGCAGAGAGGAGAAAAGAAGAGTAGAGAGGAGAAAAGAGGAGCAGAGATGAGAAAAGAGGAGAGGAGATAAGAAAAGAAGAGATAAGAAAAGAGGAGAGGAGATAAGAGAAGAAAAGATGAACGTAGAAGAGAAAGAGGAGAAAAGAGAGGAGAGAAGAGAAGAAAAGATGAACAGAAGAGAAAGGAAAAAAGAAGAAAATAAAAGAAAAGGAAAAAGCAAAAAAACAGAAAAGAGGAAAAAAGAGAAGAGAATGAGACGAGTAAAGAAAGGAGAAGGAAGAAAAGAGAATAGTAAAAGAGAGAAATGGGAAGAGAAGAGAAGAGAAGAGAAGAGAAGAGAAGAGAAGAGAAGAGAAGAGTGAAACAGAACACTGCGTATAAAGAATGAGGAGAAGATGAGGATTGAGGTAAAGACTATCCTGAAGAAACACTGAAGAGAATCAACAGCAGAGCAGGAGAGGACAGATCAGAAAGGAGAAGAGAGAAGGAGAGGTGTGAAATGTCTCAAGGAGAGAAAAGAGCAGATCTGACAGTGAAGGAGGAGAAGTGTCACAGGGAGGATGGAGACATGCACACACAAATAAAGCAGAGAAGTCTTGGAAATCCAACAGTCCATAAATACTCAAACTCAATGCTGCCTGTTTAACCATGAGACCTGCACTTTAAAAGTTGAAAACATCTCAAAACCGCAGGTGATACCTGTGAGCAAGAAGCATCCCGGTGTGTACGAGCCTTAATGATGCGCTCACACCAGACGCTGCGTGATTTACATGTTAAGTCAATGACATCCTGAGGTGCTTCTCATTTGAATAAATGCGGGTGAATGATGTGATTCAATCGAATAACACAGCTCCAATTGAGCGCTACAGGCATTTGACGCTCGAGTTGAAATCGTACGAGTTGAAAAATATGCACTTTAGCAGACACTGGCGACACTTTAACCAATCAGGAGCTTATTTTAGTAGTGGCGTGATTATGACTGAGTGCCTGTTGTTGATGTCCAGGGGGGAAAATCCTCCTGTCGACACCGGACAACAGCTCATCAAACTGGGCTCGGCTCAGTCGAAAGTAGCGCTGAAAGTGTCCGTCTGGAGCAGCTTCAGGAGGAGTTGATGATCTCACAGAGCTGCTGCACCTCTGAAAGGATCTAGTGGACTCAGACAGGGCGCCAAACGAATATCTGCTGTTTTTCAGCCTTCCTAAAGCACGTAAAGCACAGCTACTCTCAATAAAATCAACGTTAGCCGTGTAGCAACAAAACTGGAGTCACCATGACGTGAATCCGCATCTATTGTGAAGTGAATTTTACGTGTGAATGAAGGGAGTAAACTTAAAATGTTCAAGTGTCCAATTACGGGTGAACAGCACCATTTCTTTATGTAAGCCGCGTCTGGTGTAAATGCCCCATGAAGATGCAGAATGTGTGAATGAATTGCACTATTCACCTGTAAATAGACGTGTGAATATTTTGAGTTTACGCAAATTTACATCATGGCCAGCCCAGTGACTCCAGTTATGCTGCTAAATGGCTAACACAGATTTATTTATGAGAATAACTGTGTTTATGTGCTTTATGAAGGCTGAAAAACAGCGTAGATTCGTTTGAAGCTGTCTCTAAGTCCACTAGATCCTTTTTGAGGTGCAACCAGCTCTGTGAGCTCTCTCTGAGGCTTTCAGCGGTGCTTCTGACTGAGCCGAGTCCAGTTTGATGAACTGTTGTCCGGTGTCAGTAGTAGGATTTCCCATCAGGACACCAACAACATGTGCTACGTCATAATCACGCCCCTACAAGACAAAGCTCCTGATTGGTTAATGCAGCGTGAATGTCCACTATAAATCAGATTGTCCAACTCGAGCGACTTTCCCATTAGGTGCGTCAAACGTGCAAAAAACTTATTTAGTGCAAAAAGCACTGCAGGATGTCTATTCACGTCTTTGCATTCACCTAACATGTAAATCACTTGTGCTTGACCATTCATCTGGTGTGAAGACCCCATAATGCTGTGTTTAAACCAGATGCGGAATGCGCAGATTAATCATACGTAAATAAACTTTTGAGTTTACTCGCTTTGTTCACTCGTCAAAATCCGCTTGGTTCGTGTGTCAAAACCCGCTTGGTTCGTGCGTCAAAATTTGCTTTGTCTGCAAGTCAAAATGCCAAAATCCGTTTTGTTCGAGTGTCTAAATATGCTTTGGTCACACGTCAAAATCCAATTCGTCTGCGCACCAACATCCGATTTGTTTGCGCATCAAAATTCGCTTTATTCGTGCGTCAAAATATGCTTCGTTCGCGTTTCTAAAGCCGCTTCATTTACGCGTCAAAATCCGCTTCATTCTCACGTCACAATGCATTTCGTTGCATTGTAATTGTACATGTGTAATGACAATAAAGTTGAATCTAATCTAAAAAAATGCCAAAATCCGCTTCGATCAAATACGATTAGTTTGCGCGTGTAATCTGCTTTGTTCGCGCGTCAAAATCCGATTCGTTCGCGTGTTAAAATCCACTTTGTTTGCGCGTCAAAATATGCTTCATTCGCTTGTCTAAATCCGCTTGATTTGCGCGTCTAATCCGCTTCATTTGCGCGTCTAATCCGCTTCGTTCGCATGTCAAAATCCGCTTCGTTTGCGCGTCAAAATTCGATTCGTCCACTCGTCAAAATCCGATTCGTCTGAGTGTCAAAATCCGATTTGTTCGCGCGTCAAAATCCGATTCGTTCACGCGTCAAAATCCGATTCGTTCGCGCTTCAAAATCCGATTCGTCCGCGCGTCAAAATCCGCTTCGTTCGTGCATCAAATCTGCTTCATGCGCGCGTCAAATCCAATTCATTCACACTTCAAATCAGATTCATTCGCACGTCAAATCAGTTTTGTTCACGCTTCAAATCTGCTATATTCGCGCAATAAAATCTGCTTCTTTCACGGGTCAAATCTGCTTCTTTCATGGGTCTAATCTGCTTCTTTCATGGGTCTAATCTGCTTCTTTTGGGGTCAAATCTGCTTCTTTCGCAGGTCACATTTGCTTCTTTCGTGCCTCAAATCCAATTTATTCGAGCGTGATGGGCAGGGCTTCTGTCTGCCTGGTGACTCTAGCTCCGTTGCCAAACGGCTAACATGGATTTCTTTGAGGGAATAGCTGTGTTTATTTGCTTTATGAAGGCTGAAAAACAGCGTTGATTCGTTTGGAGTTGTTTCTGAGTCCACCAGCTCTGAGTTCATCAACTCCTCCAGAAAGTATACCTGGATGATGGAGGCTTTCAGCGGTGCTTCAGACTGAGCCAAGACCAGTTTGATGAGCTGTTGTAGGTGTAGGCATGAGGATTTCCCCCGAGACACCAACAACAGGCACTACATCATAATCAAGCCCCCACAAGAGCAAGCTCCTGATTGGTTAACGCGGCGCAAATGTCCGCTTAGGTTCCGATTTTCAAGCTTGAACGTTCGTTATGCGCGTTAAGTGCGTCAATCACGCAAAACGCTAAACTCGCGCCGCCTCATTCACGCATATTAAGCCGCAGGATGTCTATGCGCGTCTTTGCATTGACTTAACATGTAAATCACGCACGCTTGATGCTTCTTTCGCGTCTGGTGTGAATGCAGCATGAGACTAGCTTACTGATACTAACATCTCAAAAACGTTTATTTAATTTCATAGGTCTTTTAAATGCTGCTGTAGCAGTTCACCGGAAGCACCTGAGCTGGTTTATTGAACGAAAAGTCTTTGTTCACGCGTCAAAATCCGCTTGGTTCGTGTGTCAAAATACGATTGGTTCGTGCGTCAAAATTTGCTTTGTCTGCACGTCAAAATGCCATAATCCGCTTTGTTCGAGCGTCAAAATATGCTTTGGTCGCACGTCAAAATCCAATTCGTCCGCGCAACAAAATCCGATTTGTTTGCGCATCAAAATCCGCTTTATTCGTGCGTCAAAATATGCTTCGTTCTCACGTCAAAATGCATTCCATTGCATTGTACTTGTACAGGTGTAATGACAATAAAGTTGAATCTAATCTAAAAAAATGCCAAAATCCGCTTAGATCGCGCGTCAAATCCGATTAGTTTGCGCGTCTAATCCGATTCGTTTGCGCGCCAAAATCCGCTTCGTTCGCGCGCCAAAATCTGATTTGTTCGCGCGCCAAAATCCGATTTGTTCACGCGTCAAAATATGCTTCATTTGCGTGTCTAAAGCCGATTCATTCACGCGTCAAAATCCGCTTCATTCTCGCGTCAAAATGCATTTCGTTGCATTGTACTTGTACATGTGTAATTACACCAGAAGCAGTTCACCGGAAGCACCTGAGCTGGTTTATTGAGCGAAAAGTCTCCATGCATAAGCCCATTGAGAGGCTCCATGAGCCGCCATTGCTGTTGATAAAATGTTCCATTGGAGTCAACACAGTTGTTGCATCTCTCTCTCTCTCACACACACACACACACACACACACACTAGTCTCTCTCTGCTCCTGCATCTGTCCTCAGACCTCCTCAAATTCCCACACCCTTCTCTCTGGCTCTGGCTTTTTCCTGTAGAGCGACCTGGATAAGAGCTCCTCAGAGAATAATGCATCTCACTGAACTAGATTCACAGCGCAGTGAGAGAGAAGTGTCTTCACACTCACAACACCAGCACTTCACTCCACCTGACTCCGGGAAGCACTGCTCAATTATTGATGGAGGACTTTGAAAACGCCACAAACGCTTAGGCTTCCAGCGCTGACGGCTACAATATGCAAATCTGAGCACAACGCTGGAGCTGGGGGTTCACATTATACCACAAGAACCTGTTCGGAGCTCTGCGTCCTCATAAATATGTTCAGATATTTGTGGTACAAGCAGAGGCAGCCACACACACACTTTTACAGCTATCTTTATGTGGACTTCCTATAGCTGTACTGATAGCCCATACCCCATTTATGTACCCCATAAACCAAACCCTCAGAGGAAACAATCTGAATATTTGATTTATAAACAAATGTGCCTGTGTTAACATCAGTGAACGTCCCCACAATGACAAATGTCCCCATAAATCCATTTTAAGTCCTCACTAGGACATAAAAACATGAACACACACACATAGTGGACAATTCATAGGTGAAATGTATTTTAACACTTACTATAAACTAAACTCAACTCAACTAAAGGACATCTGTGGCATATTTTAAATGTCAGAGGACCTCATTAAGTATGACTTGAAGTGTTTCGAGTTATGAGGACATGCGTTCTGCACCAGCTTAATAGAGTGCAACTACAGTAGGTCCAACCTATGTCATCATACAAATATCTGTCCTTGTAAACCTCCAAATTAGCACATACACACCAACACACATATTGGTATTGGTGGTTTATGAGGACACTCAAAATATGTAAGGATGTCATACCACCCCTGCCCTTAAACCTGATCTTCACAGGTCACAATTTTAACATCTAAAGACCCCATAAGGTATGTTTTCAAGCCTTTTTAATAGACCACCATATTAGAGTACAACTGGGTCGTACCCCATGCTGTTACACAAAAAAAACTGTTCTTTTAAAACACCTAAACCAGTACGCACACACGCACTCAGGGAGCACGGGTGACCATCTGCAGTGCTATTGCTTGAATATTCTCAGTGCCTTTTTCAAGAAACCTGCCCTAATTTCATCTGACAGGGGCTGTGAGAGCCTGGAACCTGTTTGCTTGTGTGCTCTCTTTTGCGGAGCACACAGAGAGGCCAACAAGACACACAAAAACATACACAACTTAAAAAGTAATAACAATAAAATAATTATATATAATTGTACAAGCATAAATAAATGTTGATTAATTATAAAACAAAATAAAGTAAAATAAAACAAAGTAAAATAAATAAAATAAAATAAAATAAAATAAAATAAAATTAAATTAAATTAAATTAAATTAAATTAAATTAAATTAAATTAAATTAAATTCCTGATATATAAATAAAAATTTCAACCCAGGGTCATTGCGGATACGTACCCAGATTTACATTTCTGGGAACAGCGAAATATGTAACCGACAGTACGTCTGCTCGCAGTTTGTGTTTTAGCAAATCCACCAGAGGGCGCTGTGTGCGCTTACTGATGATCTCAGATTTCTCTCGAATGTCCTCTTCTCAGATAAATCTACCAGTGGCCGCAATACACACTTCAGCCGACCAGGCCAGCATGCTGTCGACTGACTGAACCACCCACCCCCATCCCTAAACCCAACCGATAGTGTTTTCAAAAGCAATCTAGAAAAAGAAAAGCTTTCACAGGCGTGTGATTTTACCACCACAACGTTTTCAGCCTGTTGGTTTTATTATTTAATTTTACTTACTTTGCTTTTGTTTTACGTGCTCACAAAATTTTTTGCCAGACTCAATACTCGTCGTCCCGCTCAACCCCACTCCGCGTCCTAAGTCCACCGTTGTACATGGCTGAAAAAGCCGTCCGTATGGAGGTAAGCAGTCAGCTATTAATGTGAATAGGAATAGAAGCCATCGGCAGCGTCATACTGCCCTATACCATTCATTTTAACACCGAAATGCTGTCAGACGTACCTCTGGCTACATCATTCACGCTCTGCAGAAATGTGATTAATTGTACAAGAATTAATAAATGTTGATTAAAATAAAATAAAATAAAATAAAATAAAATAAAATAAATTAAAATTAAATTAAATTAAATTAAATTAAATTAAATTAAATTAAATACAATTAAATTAAATTAAATTAAATTAAATTAAATTAAATTCCTGAATATATAAATAAAAATTTTCAACCCAGGGTCATTGCGGATACGTACCCAGATCTACATTTCTGGGAACAGCGAAATATGTAACCGACAGTACGTCTGCTCGCAGTTTGTGTTTTAGCAAATCCACCAGAGGGCGCTGTGTGCGCTTACTGATGATCTCAGATTTCTCTCGAATGTCCTCTTCTCAGATAAATCTACCAGTGGCCGCAATACACACTTCAGCCGACCAGGCCAGCATGCTGTCGACTGACTGAACCACCCACCCCCATCCCTAAACCCAACCGATAGTGTTTTCAAAAGCAATCTAGAAAAAGAAAAGCTTTCACAGGCGTGTGATTTTACCACCACAACGTTTTCAGCCTGTTGGTTTTATTATTTAATTTTACTTACTTTGCTTTTGTTTTACGTGCTCACAAAATTTTTTGCCAGACTCAATACTCGTCGTCCCGCTCAACCCCACTCCGCGTCCTAAGTCCACCGTTGTACATGGCTGAAAAAGCCGTCCGTATGGAGGTAAGCAGTCAGCTATTAATGTGAATAGGAATAGAAGCCATCGGCAGCGTCATACTGCCCTATACCATTCATTTTAACACCGAAATGCTGTCAGACGTACCTCTGGCTACATCATTCACGCTCTGCAGAAATGTGATTAATTGTACAAGAATTAATAAATGTTGATTAAAATAAAATAAAATAAAATAAAATAAAATAAAATAAAATAAATTAAAATTAAATTAAATTAAATTAAATTAAATTAAATTAAATTAAATTAAATTAAATTAAATTAAATACAATTAAATTAAATTAAATTAAATTAAATTAAATTAAATTAAATTCCTGATATATAAATAAAAATTTTCAACCCAGGGTCATTGCGGATACGTACCCAGATTTACATTTCTGGGAACAGCGAAATATGTAACCAAGAGTACGTCTGCTCGCAGTTTGTGTTTTAGCAAATCCACCAGAGGGCGCTGTGCGCTTACTGATGATCTCATATTTCTCTCGAATGTCCTCTTCTCAGATAAATCCAGTGGCCGCAATACACACTTCAGCCGACCAGGCCAGCTTGCTGTCGACTGACTGACCCACCCACCCCCATCCCTAAACCCAACCGATAGTGTTTTCAAAAGCAATCAAGAAAAAGAAAAGCTTTCACAGGCGTGTGATTTTACCACCACAACGTTTTCACCCTGTTGGTTTTATTATTTAATTTTACTTACTTTGCTTTTGTTTTACGTGCTCACTAAATTTTTTGCCAGACTCAATACTCGCCGTCCCGCTCAACCCCACTCTGCGTCCCAAGTCCATCATAGTACGTGGCTGAAAAAGCCGTCCGTACGGAGGTAAGCAGTCAGCTATTAGTGTGAATAGGAACAGAAGCCATCGGCAGCGTCATACTGCCCTATACCATTAATATTAACACCGAAATGCTGTCAGACGTACCTCTGGCTACATCATTCACGCTCTGCAGAAATGAAAACAGGGGTACGTATCCACAATGAGCCTGTGTTGAATAGTTTAAGAAATGTAAAGATTTTACAAGGATTTAGTAACTGTACGTAAGCTTTAATTAGCTATAATGCTTAAATTACACTAGAAAATCGATGATCATTTTCTCTCACACAAGCAATTATAGTTAAAATTGTATAAAAATTAACCGCAAAGGTCACATTTTACAACAAGGGTCACGATCACCAGTGATCTAACATTTGCAGATTGCTGGAGAACTACAATTTAGCCACTAAACCGAACTACAACTCCCAGAAGTCATCCAATCACTCCTGAAACAGCTGACAGTTATCTGGACACACACAGACACGCATTCACACAGCTGAAGTTCATCATTGAATGATTACATGGAGAATACATACACAACAGTTTCACGCACCCACGGCTGAGTCTTGTTTCTGCAGTGACATTACGACTCGTACTCTGTTTCTGGTCTTTCTGTGTTTCGAGCCAAGCTAAAACAAAGACCATGCGGGTAAGGTAGTTGAAACGGTAAGCTACAAATAATTAATCTGTTATAAATTATTCATAAATAAATAATTCAACGCTGCCTACAACGACGATGCCATCGTCCAATGCTATGTTCACATTAGACATCGTATAATGCCAAATTGCTCGACATCGCCCAACCCCAGTAAATACATCAAATAGTATTAATAGAAGCTTATTGTAGTGTTACTAACTTGATTGATTGATTGATTGATTGATTGATTGATTGATTGGTTGATTGATTGATTGATTGATTGATTGATTGATTGATTGATTGATTGATTGATTGATTGATTGATTGATTCATTGATTCATTGATTCATTGATTGATTGATTGATTGATTGATTGATTGATTGATTATTTGATTGATTGCAGTGTGTGTTTTTAGTGTAAAAAGCAGGGATATGGTTGATACTAGTGTAAATGATTATGTTTTGCTGGTGATTAATATTAGATTTGGTTAAAAACTTGTATTATTTGCTTTAATTAGTTTTCCTAATTTAATTTAGTGATATCATAATCAACAAACAGCAGCATGTTTAACACAATTACCTTTTGCAAAGTGATGGAAAAAGATCAGATTTGACTCGCTCTGGATTATGTAAGATCGGAGATGCATGTAACTATAGCGAGACTTTATAGGATATAACATTTCCCTGGGAAAATACTGTTTTATTAGCTATGTTTATAATGTTTTAATCTTTGTGTGACGTATTAGTCTACATTTGTTTATCTAATGATATTAAAATAAAAAGGTAAAAGCTTTTTATCAGATCTGACTATGTCAAGGTGAAAACTTTTAGTCTTTAAAACACTATGAGAGAGTGAAAACCTCTGCAGATATTCGGACTTCAATATTTGTACACTCACTGGCCACTTTATTAGGTACACCTGTCCAACTGCTTGCTGACGCAAATTTCTGATTAGTCAATCACATGGCAGCAGCTCAATGCATTTAGGCATGTAGACATGGTCAAGACGATCTGCTGCAGTTCAAATCGAGCATCAGAATGGGCAAGAAAGGGGATTTAAGTGACTTTGAACGTAGCATGGTTATTGCTGCCAGACGAGCTGCTCTGAGTGTTCTACTGGGATTTTCACGCACAACCATTTCAAAGGAATGGTCTGGAACAGAGGAAATACATCCAGTGAGCGGCAGTACTGTGGGCGCAAATGCCTTGTTGATGCCAGAGGTCAAAGCAGAATGGCCAGACTGGTTCCAGCTGATAGAAAAGCAACAGCAACTCGATTAAATGACCAGTGTCTCCATCAAACAATGGCCACTTCCAGCAGGATAACGCGCCATGTCATAAAGCGCAAATCATCTCAGACTGGTTTCTTGAACATGACAATGAGTTCACTGTACTCAAATGGCCTCCACAGTCACCAGATCTCAATCCAATAGAGCAGCTTTGGGATGTGGTGGGACGGGAGATTGGCATCATGGATGTGCAGCCGACAAATCTGCAGCAACTGTGTGATGCTATCATGACAATATGGAGCAAAACCTCTAAGGAATATTTCCAGTAGCTTGTTGAATCTCTGCCATGAAGGATTAAGGCGGTTCTAAAGGCAAAAGCGGGTCCAACCCGCTACTAGTACAGTGTACCTTATAAAGTGGCCGGTGAGTGTACATATATTACATCAAATTTTATCACAATAACGATACTTCTGCAATAAATAGTGCAATGCTTCTATAACCACTGACTTCCATAGTATGTGTTTTCCCGACTAATGAAGTCAGGTTTCAGCTTTCTTCAAGATATCTCAATTTGTGTGCAACTGAAGAAGCTCATAGAGGTTTACAACCACTTGAGGATGAGAAAACAGTGAGTAAATTTCTATTTTGGGGTGAAATATCTCTTTAAGGGCATGTATATATATATGTATATATACACACACATATATATATATATATATACATATACATATACACATACATATACAGTATATATATACATACATACATACATACATACATACATAAATAAATATATATAGATAGATATATTTATTATTTTTGCATAGGTAATTGATTTCCCAGTGATGGGTTGCAGCTGGAAGGGCATCCGCTGTGTAAAACATGTGCTGGATAAGTTGGCGGTTCATTCCGCTGTGGCGAACACCCTTAACAAAGGAACTAAGTCGAAAAGTAAATGAATGCATGCATATCTAAATTGACTCAACACTGTTTGGAAGAAGAAGGCTTGACTCTTAACCCTCTAACCTCATTGCACTCATGCACGTACAGCGCATGTACAGGGATGTCTCGTTCAATTCCTTTAAGGTAAGTTTACAATCTGTCCATATCCTGTCGTAAAAGTGCCGAGCGACAGACTCTCCGGCTAAATGAAATGCTGGAAGTAACAATTACACACGGTTTGCTTCGAAGCACATTAGCGAACGCCCTGTTTAATATTAATGAGGAGACATGGCGACTTAAATGGGTTCGTAGTGCTAATGTGTTCTCCACGAGCGTCTAATCACTGCCAGAGGAAAACAACAGACGGAATAAAACTCTCTGTTTTGTTGCAGAGTGTTACTGAGTGCCCATTTGAGTCAGTCCAACTGGCCTGTGAAGCAGGAGGGACGTGTTATAAAAGTGATGAGCGTTAATTGTATACCCTATTAAACAAAAAATATTTGTGTTTTGTAATTAAAGGAGGCATTTAAGGGCTTACAGGAAGTGTGAAACCCATCGTATATACTTTAAATTGATTATATATTAATGATGAAAACATTAAATGATAATAAGTTCATGATATACACAGTTGAAGTCTAAAATTATTACATTTCTTTAAGTAATACAGGCTTGTGTCGCTCCCCTTTGCCAGGTTCACTTGATGCCAATCACAAGCGGTTTGAGGCTGAACAGTCAGGAGATTCCTGCTTCTGAAAGAGCGTCCAGCTCATTGAGTTCTGGGAACTGCAGACATGTGCCTCGAGTAAAGATGACTTCATCAGACTCTCTCTCTCTCTCTCTCTCTCTCTCTCTCAAAAATGGCACAAGAAGAGAAACAGTTGTGCAAAATGTGTGTGATCAACTGATAAGATCAGCGCAGGATTCAGACTGAGCCTCATAATATCGATTAACACATGATATCTTAGTCTTTTGAAGCTACACGCCGTGATTTTTGGTTTCTTTCTTCATTCCTATGATGATAAATGTAAATGATAAATGAATATATCGATTTTTATACAGTATATTTAACCATTTTTAATGCAATATGTTACGTTTTCGCCCTCTATGCAACCCCTCCCTCCACCTCTCTCTCTCTCTCTCTCTCTGGCTATGTGTGTGTGCTGGCATGTGGACAGGCTGTTAAAGAAGGAGCCAGATCCGGACTCCATAATAAGCTATACCTTACAGGGTTCAACACTAAGGATTTTTTCTACTGATCCATTCGGGCAAGTGGTTTAGGTTTTTACTTGCCCTGCAAAATTTTTTACTGGCCCCACCAAAAAAAAAAAAAAAAAAAAAAAAAAAAAAAAGAAGGTAACACTTTTTTTTGCCAAATATATTAAATAATGTCAAAAATAACGTCTGTAAATCTAGCATTTCAAAAGTTAATAAATGGTTAATGAGCAAAATGCTTAGTGTTATGCAAACAAAACATCAAACATCATCAGGGAAACGGTTTGAATTTCCGCTTAGTAAAAAAACAGTGTGCCATTTGGGACGCCACTACATACATATACTATACTGTTGAGTAAGTGCATAATAGTGCATAGTGTGCCATTTGAGACGTAGCTTAGGTTATGGGGAAAAACAGCATGCTCAAAACATCACGGATGAACCAAAAAGCAATATAGTATCTACGACATCACAGAGAAGATAGCATTTAAAGACTTAAAAGCACAAACTTAAAATGCACGCAATTGACAAAAAGTGGCAGGCAAATTAAACTTTAGTGACAAGGCAGCACTGTCCTAATCGGGCCAGTAATGATCCTGACTACTGTCCCAAGTGTCTCTCACGCTGGCCCTGGGCCACCGGGCAGTCCTTATTGTTGAGCCCTGCCTTAATACCTTGACCAAATCCATATGGTGCAAAAAAGGCAATACAAAATACATTGCAAAATTATTATTATTATTCTATATGTGTGTGTGTGTGCCATTCATAAGTATGAGTTATATAGAGGAAGAGGCAAAACAAAACATTCCTGAGGGCTACATCTCACATTTTTAAATGTCTTTAGATGAATTCTATAAAATTTTCAAATAAAATGCAAGCAAAGCAGCAAAATAAATGTTTGAATATATACATATACACACATTGGCCACTTTATTAGGTACACCCGTCCAATCTCTAATCAGCCAATCCCATGGCAGCATCTCAATGCATTTAGGCATGCCAGGACGATCTGCTGCAGTTCAAACAGAGCATCAGAATGGGGACGAAAGGGGATTTTTAACGTTGCATGGTTGTTCACTGTACTCGAATGGCCTCCACGGTCACCGGATCTCGATCCAATAGAGCAGCTTTAAGATGTGGTTGGCATCATGGATGTGCAGCCGCCAAATCTGCAGCAGCTATCATGCTGTCATGTCAATATGTAGAACGATCTCTGAGGAACATTTCCGGTAGCTTGTTGAATCTCTGCCATGAAGGATTAAGGCAGCTCTGAAGGCAAAAGAGGGCCCAACCTGGTGCTAGTAAGGTGTACCTAATAAAGTGGCCGGTCAGTAACAAACATTTCATGCAAATTCAACTGATCACCGAAACTAAAAGAAACTGATTTCATGAAGTGGAGGAATCTGTCATGTGGCAGCAAAAGGCCCGGTCACGTGATCGCCGTTTACTCTATTTATAGTGGCGTTTTTAATTCGCCTACTTTCAAATGTCAGAATATCGCAGCGAACGGCAACTTGAAATGGTCAGAAGAAGCTGAGATAATTCGAGAGATGTCTCGTCGCACAGCGAGAATCCAGAAGACGGAATCAATAGCGGAGTTGCTCTTTGAGAACGGAGAGCCGCTCTTTTGTAGTAAAGTGCAGCTGACGCGGGCGGTTGAGGAGAGCGTAATTAGCTTCATGAGAACTCTAGTTGTGCTCCTTTGTTAGCGTGTTAAAGGAGGCCTCTCGGTTTGATGACCCTGAAATGAAGCTTTCAAACGCGGCTCCTTCAGTATTTCCTTTTAGGAAAAGGTCAGCTCGTGGGGTTTTTTTCTGTAGCGGGTTGGTGCCAGAACAACATCTGTGCTTCCCCCAGGGCAGCTCATTCACCTTCAAGGTTAAAGTGAGTGTCATTGAAAAGCAATTAGAGGTTTGGAGTGTGATGCTTAGCTTTCAGAAGAACGGCTGACATCTTAATAGACTGCATATCAGAGTGGGACTGCTTGGTAAACGGGCAGGGAAAAACATAGCAGCGTTGTAAAATGATGCGAAGCTATGCTTTTCATTCATCTTAATACTAGACATTTAACTAATTAATGAATAAAAATATGCCATTATTACTATATAATTACTATATAATATAGCACTTATTCAAGCTAAATATTTAGCAGGTATACAATTAATAAAGAAGAAAATAATTAATTTATTCATTCATAAAAAAATATACATTATGCATTTTTACCATTAGTGCTATATATATATATATATATATATATATATATATATATATATATATATATATATATATATATATATATATATATATATTTATATATATATATAGATTATTCAAATAAAATATGTAGTAGCTATAAAAATAAATAGATATAAATTATTAATTAATTAATTAATTAATCAGTTGATGCATTAAAATAGCATTTTTGTAAATACTATATATATAATATATTAAAACTAAATACTTAGCATGTATAAAATAAATTTAGGGGACAATTTAATTCAGCCATTCATAATAAATTATACATTATGCATTTTTATTATTATTATATAATTAATACATAATGCAGCATTTATT
>NC_141024.2:74142500-74165000 GCF_052040795.2 Danio rerio | reverse complement strand
AAGTAGTTGTTAAGGTGTTCTAGGTTGTTGCTAAGGTAATCTGATTGTTTGCTAGGTGGTTGTTAGGGTGTTGCTAAAGTGTTACTAGGTGGTTGCTAGGGTGTGCTTATTGGTTGCTAGGTGGTTACTAAGGTGTTACTAGATGATTGCTAAGGTGTTGCTAGGTGGTTGATAGGGTGTTCTGAGTGGCTGCTAAGGTGTTGCTTGGCGATTGCTAAGGTGTTCCGAGTAGTTGCTATGCAGTTGCTGAGGTGCTGCTAAGTGGTTGCTAAGGTGTTGCTAGGTGGTTGCTAAGATGTTGCTAGGGAGTAGCTTAAGTGTTGCTATGTGGTTGTTAATGTGTTGCTAGGCTGTTGATGGGGTATATTAAGTCGTTGCTAAGGTGTTGCTAGTGTGTTCTGATTGGTTGCTAGGTGATTGCTAAGGCCTTGCTAGGTGGTTGCTAAAGTAGTTGTTAAGGTGTTCTAGGTTGTTGATAAGGTGTTGCTATGGTGTTTTGCTTGGTTGCTAGGTTTTTGCTAAGGTGTTGCTTAAGTGTTGCTAGGGTGTTTTTAGTGATTGCTAGGTGGATACTATGCCATTGCTAGATGATTGCTAAGGTGTTGCTAGGTGGTTGCTAAGGTGCTCTGAGTAGTTGCTAAGGTGTTGCTAGGCTGTTGCTAAGGTGTTCTAGGTCATTGCTAAGGTGTTGCTAGGGTGTTCTGATTGGTTAATAGGCGGTTGCTAAGGTGTTGCTAGGTGGTTGCTAAATTAGTTGTTAAGGTGTTCTAGGTCATTGTTAAGGTGTTGCTGTGGTGTTCTGATTGATTGCTAGGTGGTTGCTAAGGTGTTGCTAGGTGGTTGTTAGTGTGTTCTTAGTGGTTGCTAGGTGGTTGCTAAGGCACTGCTAGGTGATTGCTAAGGTGTTGCTAGGTGGTTGTTAGTGTGTTCTGAGTAGTTGCTTAGGTGTTGCTTGGTGGATGCTGGTGTGTTGCTAGGGTGTTCTGAGTGGTTGTTAGGCAGTTGCTAAGGAGTTGCTAGGCGGTTGCTAAGGTGTTCTGAGTAGTTGCTAGTCAGTTGCTAACATAAATTAGCATGTTTCTAGTATGATTTAGCATGTTGCTAACATATTTCTAGTAAAAACTAGAATGCTTAAACTTCAAGGCTAACCTGATCCGGATTGGTGCACACTAACCTGAAGCCTGATCCGGCCCCTGTACTGCAGCAAATGTGTTTTTCCGTGGTTATGTTGATCAATAAATCCTCCCATGATGCACTCTGTTTTTAAAAGCTGCCTAATGAAGTCTAAACCAGATGGAATTTACAAAAGATGCGAGTCTCGCAGCACAAGAAAACCTCTAGGCGCGCCTTCCGGAAAGCTCTTGGCCTGCAACCAATGAGGGAAATGTAGATTGATTAAACTCTGTCAGTGTTCGGGTCTGTGCTCTGCAGCCCGCCCGAGTCTTCCTTATAGAGCGTATTGAGCTCCAGCGCAGCGGGTTTCTTGTCACTGCTCAATACACTCAGACACACTTTTCATTTTCCTCAATGCCAGCCATTATGTGATCTTTATGGCCTTAAAGGTCAATGGAGCGGCTTCCTGCTGTCGTGACAGATCACGGCGCCAAAAATATCACTGTGAGAATCAGCTCTGAGCGGCCGGGGCCAAACGCAACTCGGCGCCGCCATTGTTTCACACTCCACAACAGTTCAGCAGAAGAACGCAGTTTTAGTTTACAGAATTAACACACGCTAATAGCTGTGTCATATAGAGCACGCTTTACTGAAACAGGGCCGAGAGGCTCAGCTGACAACACAGAAAACCTTTTGTGCTAATGACTGACCTGTAAATACAACGTATAGCAGGGGTGCTCAACCCTGTTCCTGGAGAGTTCAGCTCCGACCCTGATCAAACACACCTGAAGCGATTGATTAGGGCCTGAACAGCACGTGATAATTACAGGCAGGTGTGTTTGATATGGGCTGCAACTGAAATCTGCAGGAAGGTGGCTCTCCAGGAACAGGGTTGGTCACCCCTGGTGTACTGTATAGGGTTTATAGGAGAATAACTGGATTGAATCTTTTTGTCAACTACTTTTTTTTCCTTCGGATTAGTCCATTTATTCATCAGGGGTCGCCACAGCGGAATGAACCGCCAACTATTTCAGCAGATGTTTTACACACATGCGTTTGGACTGTGGAGGAAACCGGAGCACCCATAGGAAACCCAAGCCAACATGGAAAGAACATGCAAACTCCACACAGAAACGACAACTGACCCAGCCGTGACTCGAACCAGTGACCTTCTTGCTGTGAGGCGACAGTGCTGACCACTGAGCCACCGTGCCACATCAATTTTGTGTTTATTTTTTGGAACTGATGGATAGACATCTCAGTTAAAAATAATATTAATGTCGGCGCCAGTGGTGTAGTGGTAAGTGCGGCGACCAGAGTTCGATTCCGCCTTGTGGGCCTATGCCGATCCCTCCCCTCTCTCTGCTCCCATGCTTTCTAGTTAATTCTCTAATGTGATAAAAAGTGTTAAGTTAACTTAATGGATTTGTGTTGGGACAACATGACTGAATTGTGTGGAATCCTGCATTTTTTACAGTGTTTAGGCCTAACACGGAAGGATTGAAACAGAAGATCCGGTTCACGTTAAAGATCTGAACTTCTCAACACTACTGTGTATCTAACCTCAGCCTTGCACACACTAGCCCCTTTCACACAGTGATACCGGAAAATATCCGGAAAATTTCCGGAACGACTTTACCGGTATATTGAAAAAAGCGCTGTTCACACAGGCGAGGACGTTACGGAAATTTTCCGGAAAAGAGCATTCACACATCCATTCCAAAATACCGGTAAATTCTGACATCATTCACCACAGATGAGCTTTAAACGGCTGTGCTTGTATTTGTAAACATTTGACTAAATTACAAACTCTGTGGATGATCAATATTGTGAACAACTCTTCACTTTCGCATGTCGAGATGTTCATAATATGTGCGTGTGCAGGCGCTCACAGGCTGTTTCACAGGCACACGCAAAGCTTGAAGGTAAACAAACAACGACTTATCATAAGCATCTCATCGATGATTATTTACACAGTTGGCATAAAGAAGAACATATAAACGTGATCTGACTAACTTCTAGCAGCTAAATGTGTCTGGAAAAATATTCAAAGGCTTTTATTCTCACAAACCGCACGGACGTAAACGCGTCTGACTGTTGTGATTGGCTAAAGCAGACGTCTCACGTCAGCACGTTCTAGACGTGCACGCGCTTATTACGGCAATCTTCCTTCTGCATTCACACAGCGCAGCATTCCGGCAAATTACCGGTAATGTTACAACTTCTCTTTCCGGAAAATAGCCAGAACGAATTTACCGGTATTTTCAAAAAGGACCTGTTCACACATACAACCTTTCCGGAAAATTGCCGGCAATTTTCCGGAAAGGTCTGTATGTGTGAAAGGGGCTATATTGTACTTAAGGCTGCTATCTTGTACACTGTTGTATTTGAATTTGGGGATGGGTAGATGCTATCTTTTGCCTACTCCTTGCTGCCAGAGACTTGACAGTGCTTCAAGTGGGGGAACTCACTCAAAACTTCCATTCCCTCACCTAAAATATGTATAAATAAAACACCCCCACCCCACTCCAGTCACATCAGTCTGTGCCAGTCTGTATCTACCTATAATATATATAAGATGCAGGCTGTAGCTAGGTAGGTGGCAGGCTGCAGATAGGTAGCTAAGTGGCAGGCAGGGGCGGGAACAGCTTACCTTGGTTCTGGCCGGCGCGAGTTCCCTCCTAAAACTTCCCGCCCGTCACAGCGTCTAACAAAGGGGCGGGGTGCGTGGTGACGTCACCGGCATCCCCGCCCCTTTGTTTACACGGCGGGCGGGGAATGCCAGTGACCGCTGTGTACGGATAGAATCAGCGGAGTGGGGAGCGCTCTCTCTCCCCGCTCCGCTGATTCTGTCAGTGTACAGCGGTCGGCGCGGGCCACAAAATATTGCACTGAGGGCCGCAAATGGCCCGCGGGCCGCGAGTTAGAGACCCTTGGTTTAAGTCATACATAACTGACCGTTACTAGTTTGTAAATATTAGTGGACAGCCTTCACAAGTCAGCCCAGTAAAGTATGGGGTGCCTCAAGGATCAGTTTTAGGCCCTTTGCTGTTTACAATTTAAATTTAAATATATTTGTTTTTAGGACAACAGTGTGACCAGTAGCAAAAATATCCAAAGACGCCGTTTTAAATTGTAATAAACTCTGTGTTTTTGACACAAATGGAGACCGCAGAAGTGTCCAATTTGTATGTTCCAAAATATTTAGAAGTCTCTCAAAATAAAATATATTGTATTCAAAGGAGGAAAAAGTAGTTTTTTTACCCGGATATTTAAAAAATAATATATTTTGGAGCAGCAATCGTGATATTTTTATCCACTGTCAGAATCTTATCCTGGCCCATGCCTACTCGAGTCTAATAGATTCCAATGGCTGAGCCCTGCTTAAGTTTTTTGGGGATAACTTAAGTTCAACCTAGATTTGTAAATGCTAATAAGTGAACTTGATTCATTCATATTGTCTAAACACATATTGATTGTGTGGAACACAGTGTGCGTAAACCTGATTTGTTAGGCCTAAATATGCTTTGAGTGTATTAACAGAGGCTCCACAGCTGTATTTAACCCACACTAATCTTACTAAGTTGATGGAAACCGTGCCTGTGACAGGAGATTTGCCTTTTTCTTGTGAATGCTGACCTCGGGTTTGAAGCAAGGAAGAGCCGAAGCAGCACAGTAATGTGTCATCCAGTGCGGTATAAATCTCCCATCAAGCCTGGGGAGAAGTAGACCAACAGAGAGCTTCACCGACGCAATGAGTCACATAGCAACCAGAATTTACCGCTTCGACGGGCGGCTGGAAACCCGGCGAGCGTTTGAGTCGGGGCCAATCATGCAGTCCGTCTGGGCAGGTCATCGTCAGCCGCTTCGCAGAAAACAATGTTTGTTCTGCGGAGCAAACGAGCGCAGCTACAAGCCCTTATTGAGGATACACACACACACGCTCATGCACATGCAGCCAATATTTCCAACAGTACCTGAATCGTCTTCATGACTGCCCTAGAGCAACTTTCCCAATTCTGCTCTCATTTCGCTTTGCATGCTTTAGTGCGTTCGGGTGCTAATATGTCACCTCTGGACTGGAATGAAAGCCTGCTTCCAGTTCGGCCCTCTGAGCGAGACCCCGCTTCTATAAACAGAAAGCCCTTAACTCTCATCCAGTCCAAAGAAGAGTGTGTGTTTTATCCTTTGTATCGTTGTCTGGGGACGAATGGCAGGTGTCATGGTGCTTCTAGAAAGCCTATTTAAAATAATACAAACATAAATTGACTCATTTATTTAGTGTTTGCTGTGATCACAGTGTATTATAATGGTCCTGTTGTTCTGCAAGATGCTAGTATTCAGCTTAAAGGGTGATTTAAACTAGGCAAGTCATTGGACAACAGTGTTTTTCCGTAGCCAATTAAAAAGCAGAACTAAGGGGCTGATAAGATGCTTAAAAATATCATTAATAATGGGAATTAATTAATCATTAATTATGGGAAATATCAGATAAGAGAAAATGAGCGCTAACTTCACAAAAGGGCTAATAATTATTCATCAAAAATCAAAGACTCAAGAATACACAAGACGTGTCACTCGTGTAGGTTTGAATGGGGAAAAGTGTCACAGTCGATATGGCGACTGAAGCCCCGCCTACTAGTTCAGAAACCAATCGGCAATCACTTTGACTGACGTTTCTCCGGGGAGAAGCTCAGAGCAGACGTGTGCTTGTACAACGGTTTCTGTGGTCAACAAGCGCACTGGAATCTCAGCAAATACTCGCTACACAGACATCATGAGGCTTGAAATCTGGATTTTAAATGAATCGATTACGCACACTTGAAAAACAAACGTTTTCAGGTTTTGTAATGTGTATGAAATGAACGCAAGGTACAGTCTGTCCTGTCCGTCCTTTACAGCAACTACTCAAACGCCCACCAACTTGTAAACAGAGTCGCTGTCACTTCTGGAGGAGATTCGCCATCATGACCATGTTGTGTTCAGAAGAGCAGACGATCATTATCCAGGGGATGATCATGTGTAGAACAGCTATAAATGAGGTTGGTGTCGTGATCTCATTCCTCCGAATGCGCATGGGCATTAGCTCAAGCAACCTGAGAATATGCTGAAGTAATGTGATTCGAACATTTAGAAATGAACTTATGCGATTTTTTTGACGCAATAAACAAAGGCAGGGTGAAACATCTAGATCTTCTCCTACAAAACAGCCAACAGCGTTTTATCCAATCACCATGCTCTAAAGTTAGGGGGCGCTTGACCATCATTCCACACTGTAACATTGCGAGCGGCGGTGAAGTGAGGCTGAGGCAACAGTACAAGGAAACGCCAGCGAAGTGAGGCAACATTACGAGAAAGCGCCGGAGTCTTTCAAATCTGCGGTGTGAGGACATTTCGGTTTTGCCGGTAAGCATAATGCTGTTACGTCCCAGGACGTATTTGTTTCTGTTTTGCATTTTCTTTCTCTCTTTCTCTGCTACACCCTAATAGGTGATGATGAACGTCACCTGCTGCCACTAATGAACCATTCAGTGATTGGAGGACGAGTTAAGTCGTGGGCGTTTAAGCAGCTTGTCTCCAATGGAGCAGTGTGATTTTGTGTGTGTGTGTGTGTGGAGGCTCTTTTGTGAGACTTTAAAATATGCTTTGTTTAATCCTTCAAGCATTATTTGTTGATTAGGGGCTTTAATTAGTTTAAGTTCTGTTGATGCTGTTGACCATCTCATACAGCCTTTGTTTCAACCTCTTTTTGATTGCAAGTTTATGTTTTCAATACTACTTTGTTAAACACTCATTACTCTTTGTTAATCAGGGATTGGGTTAGTAGAAAGGGGGTGCCACAGGGCCGGAGTGGGACTCCTTTTCAGCCCTGGAGTTTCAAGCCTCAGACCGGCCCACCTCAGTTCACCACTGACTATATTAAAATTGGGTCATTTCCAATTCAGTTTCTAATAACACTATCACTTCTTTTTTTTGAGGAAACAGCTGCTTTACGCCTGTTTCACACCGCAAGCATCAGCGGCGCGTGAGCAGAGCGTGAGCAGCGCGTTTGTCGAGCAGTAGCAGCACGCAGGCGTTTGCGTTTCACACCAGCTGCGTCTGCAGTGGGCAGCTCTTCGGCAGCTGCTGCTGAGATCAACCTATCTCTGTCTATTCTATCTAGTTACCCATGTCTCTCTATATACAAATACACTTTTTAAACTTTTCATCTGCACCAAGGCCCCTCCTATGCTGTGTCTTTAACCTGCAAATGTTTATTTTACTAATTTTATAGATCAAATAGTGATGTATGCTTCTCAATCTAACTTATATGAGAAGTGTCTACAGTCAGAAGACAATCGCCTGTGATATCATGTCATTTGTTTTTTGATTATCAGGTTGCTGTAGACCTAGTTATAATAATATTTATACTATATAGTTATAATGATATTTATACATGATCAAACTAGTGTTACTTTCTCCGCTTCAGTGATGTCCAGCGGCAGAATAACAGCTCGTTAATGTAGCTCGTGCAGATGATGAGACGGACAAAAGTAACCAATGCATGCCATTCTTTTACTTATTTTCGTGTTGTCAGATTCACAGAGCAAACAGCTCCTGGTAGGAATAACTCGAGTGAACATAAAACAAAGCCGATTAAAACTTTCTTCCTCTGCTCAGCTGCACAGAACACAGCGAGCTCACATCATCCAGCATGCGTGTCGAACTACACTACCCACAATACACTTCGCTATGGACTACAAATCCCGTAAATATTCTAGTTCCCCTCTCCTACTACACTAGTGTGCAACTTAAGCAAAACTGATAGTAAAATTGTTTTACATTTGGTTTTGTAGTTCGGGCCTAAATAAATGTTTGTTGCCGTTTTTAATCGTTTTAAGTTCATTTGAATGACTATATATAAACCATTTGACATTATTAACGCATTTATTGGGTAAAATTGTTAGTTTTTACTGTCTTCAATGTGTTTTGGTCATTCTCAATGCACTGTCACTTTAATTGAGCGTGAGCAGCGCGTCAAAAATAGACCCAGCGCCGAAACTATCGCTGCACTGCTGCTTCGGCGACGCTCACGCCTCGCTCTGACGCGCTGCTGCTGCGTGCGGTATGAAAGCTCTAATCTGTTAACATGGACGCCGAAAACACACGCGCTGCTCACGCTCTGCTCACGCGCCGCTGACGCTTGCGGTGTGAAACAGGCGTTAGAACTTTAAATGTTCAACAACCCTAACAGTATAATATGTCTTAACAATAAAAATGAAAAAAACAAAAAGAATTACTCAGATGAGGATCGAACCCGGGTCTGCGGGTCGAAAACTAACATGCTATCCACTGAACCACAACAGCTGTTCAGTGAAAGATGATCACGTTATATCATCATTAACCTGCAGGCTGCAAGTTGCTCACTAAGCTGCGAGAAAATAGATAAAAAGAGTAGAGCTGCGGTAAAATAATGAATAAAAAGGCTGTGGTCAAATAAATAGATAAATAAATTTAAATAAATTTTGTGACTGTTGAGAGCAACCGATTCTGGAGCTAGGGATACCGGCCCTCACGGCCAAAAAACGGACCGGCCCACCGGGAATTCTCCCGGTCCTCCCGATTAGCCAATCCGGGTCTGGGGTGCCATTTTCCTTTTTGAAACAGTTTTCTCCTGTTTATGTTAGTAAGAGAGTGAGTATTTTTTATGTATTTTTCTTTTCTTTTCTTTTCTTTTATAGATTATTTAGTTCTTCCCTTTCTCTCAGTTAGAGAATTTTTGTTTGTTGTTTTGGCTTGAACCCCCTCTTGAAGTTTTTTTGGAACCCTCCCTTAATCCTTTAATAAATATTTAGTTAATCTTCATTCAGGTTGCATATTTCTTTTGTTTAGTCCTTTGAGAAGTGTCTCATAGGACCTCAATGCTGACACACACGCACAAAACACCACTAACATTCTGTTGCGTACCCGTGTCCCCCTAGACCGAGTTGAAGGGAACGTAACAATGCCAATTAAAGAAAAAATGTCGAACAAAAAAATAGCTGTGTGCAAGCATTGATTTACACGTATAACCATACATCTGCAGCGCCATCACCCAGCAATATCACTGTCTGAAGGCAGGGTAGCAGAGAAGGTAATGAAGTCCTCCAAATAGCAACAATATCTCACTGAATCTATCAAGCAAACATACTCAACAGGTTCCGAGAGACACATAAAATAACAAAGGCAGTGCGGGTGTTTACTGCTGAAGATTTGCAACCTTTTTCGGTGATTGGAGATGTGGGCTTCTGTCATCTTTTAAAAGCACTCGATCCGCGTAACAGACTACAGTCTGGCATTGTTTCAGCACCGAGATAATGAAGATGGTTTATTTATGTTTACTGAAGGACAAATATGTTTATCTGAAATGGCCAATTTATCTTTATTAACTTCACATGTGAGTTTATTTTCGAAGTGTAGGATTTTATGTGTTTCCCAGTTTGCGCATGGGCCACCAGAAGCTGTGAGATTTCAGTGTTCATTTTTTTACACAATACACTAGGAACTACTGTACTTTTCTTGACTTTTAAGAAAAACAAAACGAGTATTGCAAGCATTGCATGTCAAGTCATGAGAATCGAACCGAAAACAGTGTTAAAAAACCCAGGTAGGTATTGAACATCCCTAATATATACAGTTGAAGTCAGAATTATTCGCCCCCTTTGAATTATTATTTTTTTTCTTTTTTAAATATTTCCCAAATGATGTTGAACAGATTCAGGAAATGTTCACAGTATGTCTGATAATATTTTTTCTTCTGGAGAAAGTCTTATTTGTTTTATTTCGGCTAGAATAAAAGCAGTTTTTAATTTTTTAAACACCATTTTAAGGTCAATATTATTAGCCCCTTTAAGCTATATATTTCCGATAGTCTACGGAACAAACCATCGTTATACAATAACTTGCCTAATTACCCTAACCTGCCTAGTTACCCTAATTAACCTAGTTAAGCCTTTAAATGTCACTTTAAGCTGTATAGAAGTGTCTTGAAGAATATCTAGTCTAATGTTATGTACTGTCATCATGGCAAAGATTAAATAAATCAGTTATTAGAGATGAGTTAATAAAACTATTATGTTTAGAAATGTGTTGAAGAAATCTGCTCTCATTAAACAGAAATTAGGAAAAAAAATAAACGTGGCGAATAATTCTGACTATATATATTTATATATATATATATATGAGCAATTCCATGAAAATGTCAACCTTGCCATGAAAAGAAAAATGTTTTCACCAAAATAGCGAAACCGTTTCTACATTTTTTGCGCAGGCAAGTGTTTTACAGTACTTTAAAAATACTTAAAAATGTCGCTGTCAATGTTTTCAAACTATTATATTTGATTTACCAAAGTCAAACAAATGACAATTTCACATCCATCCCATCCATAACGAAAAAGTGTCACATCCATAACACAGCTTTTCCCTCAAAAATGCAAAAATGTCAAAATAAAATAAAATCAATCAGTTTTGTTCTATAAAGAGCCAACTCTTATCCTTTTGTTCAGGATTATTTATTTTGGGTTGTGCAGTTTAATTCACAGAATTTCTACGAAATATGTTGTGTACTGTAAACTCGCAGACTTTTTTTGTCACATCCATAACGCTCGTTTATTTTCCTCATTTAAAGTATAAAAATGTTCACAGATTGAATTTTTTTGATCCCATAACTCTGTGGTTAGTTGTTTTGGAAAATATAAACAGATGATTCAATATAATGTTAACGTATACTTTCTCTGCGAATTTATGTTTTGAATTTTTACTGCAAATGTCACATCCATAATGCTGGAATCAGCCAAATATATATATATATATATATATATACAGGGCTCAAAATTAACTTTCTTACTTGGTAGCACCTGTGCTACCAACCTGAAATATTTAGGAGCACCAGAAAAAAATTAGAAGCATCCACTAAAAAATTAGGAGCATCCACCAAAAATGAATGATATATTTGAAAAGTTGTATATTAAAGGATTTATTGTATTTGAAAACAACATCAATTGGGACTAACAGAAACAACCCAGAAACAACTATCTAACTAATGCTGTGATGACTTAATATTTGTGCAATAATTCCAAAATGAATGTTGAATAATTATAAAATATTAATGATGATGATGATGATGACAATAATACTAATATTGAATTATATTTCTCATCATCATGCTGCCTTGAATGTGCTTTAATGTAAGTTATCTGCTATATAAAGTCCTACTGTTACTTTATGAAAAATAAATTGATGGTTTGCATCAAACACAAATGAAGCATTGCAGTAAGAAATATTTATTTTGTACTAATGCATGTCAATTTAATAAATAATATTTCTGCTACAAAACAAACAAAATAATATAATAAATCATTCAATTCAATGCTGAAAGCTGCAAAGCAGTCATCAGTAATTAAATAGAAAAATAATATACACCTTAAGAAAGAACGGACAAAAGAAAGGAAGAAAAGTCTCACTTTTAAAAGTTTTGGTTTGGGTTCGTGTCGTTTTAATGCTCAGCCTCGTTATACGCTGAATTACATTTTTCTGTGTTTGCGGAAAAGCATGCGAGTCAGCCGACCCAATAAGAGGGGGGCAGAGCAGGATTTTCCAAATATGGAAGTATGAATATGACCACCGGCGCAATACTGCTCTCTGTTATAACCCGCATCAGTTTAAACTCAGTAAAGGCGAGCTTCTTTGGCGATGGAGTTTTAGCGGACATTTGCGCTGTTGCAGCCTGATCTCACGAGGAAACGTATGAAAAAGTTATGAATTGCCGTGAGATTGTGTTGGCTGAACACGCAGTGCATGCAGCGCATCGAGAGTCAGTGTACTTTTCACTCTTCAGCCGTTTGCATTCCCCGTGGTCACAAAAGCTCCCTCCCTGTCATCTGACAGCGGAAAGTCTTGAGTGATTAACAGCTAATATGAACCAATATAGCGGCAGGGAAGAGCGATTTTACCATGTTTTTAGAAAAAAAAAAAAACAGGTCGCACTACAACCATCATATGCAGTCGCACTAATGCTCCCAATAGAGATGCGTGGATGGGCTATTATTTCATCCGCAACCGCATGACAAAATTAATCATCCGTCCGCCATCCATCCGCAGTAACATTTTTGACCAACTTTTAAAACCGCACCCGCCCGCCATCTGCTGAGTGGGCTCTTTATTTAAATGGCTTATTCCTTTTTATTATTAAATGAATGTTTCTTTATTGATCATTATAGAATAGAGAATTACTTTAATGTAGACATGCAGTTAATCCAAACGTGCAAGTCATTAATTGACGATGCTTTGAAGTGACGCTAAAGATACGAGGACGTGTCTTTTCACTTGATTCGATTCCTCGGTCCTTGAGTCTTTTCCTTGCGTCCTTCCCTCGTATCCCGATGGGGTGGAACACGAGGAAAGAAAGCAAGGAAAGGAAACGAGGATGCACAAATAAGAAATGAGAAGCACCCGAGCTCTCAGAATATCAGCAGTGAACTCCGTCTCCAATCGGCGCACAGGGACAAAAGTAAATAAATAGCCTAAATTAAACGCACTGTACTATACAACTTTTTTTATTGTAGCCTAATAGAAAACGCATTGACACATCATTTCAACATGCTGCTATTTAGCCTACTACTAAATGCCTATTTTACTTTATTTTTTAGTAAATAGATAGAATAATAAGTCATTTACATTATAGCCTAATAATGTTTACATTTTGTAGTTGTCCATAGCAACCTCAAAAACGTACCTGCTTGCCTTGCACATCTAATTAATGGGCACAGTTTTTCGACTATTTTTTTATTTATTTATTTTTTGCTGTGGATGTTATTGAGCTTGTAGAAATCGGAAACAACACCAGTTCTGCGACACAGATGAACCTTTATTTATATCTCTATCAGACAATACCTATTTTATATGCCAAAAGAAACAACAGGCAGTAAAAAAATATTAAGATAAATATCTTAATGTAGGCATAGGCTATAGTCGCATGCTTTGGCAAACAGTTGAAATTTTTTTTTTTAAAAAACGTCATATCGTGCCTAAGCCTTATGGGCTCAGTCACCCCCACAATTAGAAATTAAATTAGAAAAATAGATTTGCCATCCCTCTTTGAGCGAACATAAAGTCTGACCAGGCTAAAGTGCATGTATGACAGTGTCAGGATTCAGACGGGAGCGCCTGCATAGCCACTATAATGCACCCTGCTGCACTGAAGGAGCGCTCGCTCGCAGCACTTGTTCCTGAAATGCATAGAATTCTCTTGGAAAGGTGCTGCAGTTGTGGGAATGACTGGCCTTATTTCTCCCTAAAGGAAAGTAGATTTTCCTCTGCTGATCCGTATACGGAAGTTTGTAGAGGATACTTCTGTACACTTCATCCAGAATTAGTGTATCCGATTCCTCCTCCCATTCTGTGAAGTCAGTCCTAGGCTTTTTCGTTGGTGCGCCAGCTATGCCTATAAAAACTGTACAACCGCCCGCCACCCGCCCGAATTTAATTAAAATATTATTTTTTCGTAACGTCATCCGCCCGATCCGCGGTTTATCCGCGGAGTCCGCGGCTATAACCGCCAACCGCGCATCTCTAGCTCCCAATATATTATATGAGTCGCATAGCTTAAATTTCGGGCGCATATGCGACTAAAATGGTCGCAATTTCGAGCCCTGATATATATATATATATATATATATATATATATATATATATATATATATATATATATATATATATATATATATATCAGACTCAGCTATATTATCCCGTTCGAAACTAAAATTGCAACAAGGTACCACAACACAGGCGAAGGCGAAGTTCCATGTACACACCAAAAAACATTACCACACAACATCCATACAGTACATCAGTATATAGAGACATCCCCCTCCCCCCTGGACTCATTTAATGACCTAATGGCCACCATTATAAAATAATTTCTGGTTCTGTTTGTCCTGCAAATAGGAACCCTAAAACGACGTCCTGATGGCAACAGCTGAAATACAGAGTACAGTGGGTGATCCGGGGTGCATAGGATACCCTGAGCTCTCCTTTGAACATAGTTATGGTAGATTACCATTAGACCGGTCTGATTAAAACCAATGATCTTGCCTGCCACCTTCACCAGGCTGCTCAGCCTGTTCTTGCTTGACACACTCAGATTGCCGTACCAAGCTACAATGCAAAAAGATAAAACAGATTCGATAAATTGTTTATAAAACAGCGTCATCATAGAGATACAGACCTGAAATCATTTAAGTTTCCTCAGAAAAAACAGTCTTTGTTGGACTTTTTTTATAGACAGCCTGGGTGTTAGGTTGAAATGTCAACATATTATCAATAACAACCCCTAGATATTTATGCGTGTCAACAATTTCAATGTCCGAGCCTTTAATATTAGTTATGTTCAGGGTTGGAGAAGCCTTCCTGTAATCTATCACAGAACTCCAGATTGTACGATTATGTTGGTAACATCAAACTTTGTTATCGACACTTTGGGAAAGCACAGCATTGAATGATTCATGACTTGGTCGTTTTGCGAAGCTCCAGTTCAGAAGACGTAAAGTACAGAGTCATATGGACTTGATTCACGCAGGCTCTTTTGAAGCTTAAAAGCTACCGTACGCGTTCATTGTATAGCTGCATACCAAATGAGAGCGATCCATTATTCAGAGATCCCTCCTTTTAGGTCCCACAGATGTAAGAAAGTCGTGGTCATGGGACGGCGGGAGGGTGCGTAAATAAATAAATTAGTCCTTTAATGCCGCGGTACAGCTCTTAAGCTGCCCGGTTCAAACAAATCCAAATATGTGACTGAATATGTAAAGCAGGACAGCAAAATAAAGATGGACCGGGAATAATCAAGTCATCTCAAACGCATCTCCCAGCCGGACACCGTGTAAATGACACACCCACAGTCTGATTTTCACGCTTTTGCACACACACACAGTTACCACCTGCAAGCCTGCACACCTCTCAATAGGGCTGCACATTATTGGAAAAAATCTGACATAGCGATATGTTAACTTTCTGCCATAAATATTGCAATATGGGATAGGGTTTTATAAGATAGTTTGAATAACTCTATTTAATAGTTTTCTATTAAGTCTAAAGCCTGGTTTATACTTCTGCGTCAAGTGACCGGCGTTACTCACGGCGCATGCAACGTGCGTAGCTGTGCATTTATACGTCTCTGTTAGTCTGCATTAACACTTCCGAAACGCTAGTTGGCAGTGAGGTGTAAATGTTCCTCTGTGTCGAGTTTCTTCGCTGCTGTTTTGCTTTTCTGGACACTTCCGGGATGTACAAGTGGCTCAAACTCGCTCATTTTGAGGCAGGAACCGGCGGACGTGCAACAACTTTAACTATGAGGTAAACACAAAACAAAACTTTCCATCCGGAGCTCCTTCACGGGACTTCACACGTGTAAACAATCGCTCGCAACATTCGCGCGGCTCTCGGTCCCGCCCAGACTCGTCAGCGCTACCAAGCCGACCAATCACAGAGCTTACGCTACGTGTTGTTGCGACGTTAAGTTACATTTTTTGAGAGGTGCACGTCAGTGACGGCGACGGCCACGGCGAAGGGCTATGCGTCAACGCCGTAGCATACGCCGGCGTTTGACGCAGAAGTATAAATCAGCCTTAACAGTATTCAGGTACAGAATTTGAATAAACACAATGCAAAAAAAAAAATGCTTTTCTTACTCTTTCATTTCTAGTCCAAATATCTAAAAATAAATAGATAAATAAAAAATAAACAAATAACTATATCAAGTGAATAAATTGTTTTGAATTCAACATTAATATTAAATGTGGTAAAATATGAAATGGGTCGCTCTTTGTTAAGTTACTTTTGCTTTTACAGACATCAGTGTTTATGAAGAATGGGATTGTTCTTGATATGACCAGGGGTCTGTTCTTCGTACGTGGATTACTCAGTTAGCTGGATTTGGATGTTGACGATTTGACATGATCCAGGATCGTTTCGTTCTTCAAAGCTGATCCGAGAGTTGTTGTCATAGCAACAGTTCTGCTAGCTCAAACCTGATCGGGAGCAGGTTTAATTCACATAAACAGGATTAGATCGGCTCAGTTCAAGCAAAGATAATACAGAAAGAATGTTCTGAATTCTGATATTTTCTTACAGTAGTAGTTATATACACTTGGGAAAATAGTACATATTTTTTAAATATATATATATATATATATAAAGTTATAGTTATTAATAAAATAAATTAAGTTATACATATTAAATAAAACGTATGCAATCTGCACCCTCGAAATGTAGGTACAAAGACTGCCACCTGGTGGTGCAAAGAGAAAACTTATTGATATGAACTTTTTAGATCGCTTTAGTACAAATTGTGTACAATAGAAATGCAGAATATGTGACTTTTTTTTAAAGCAATAATACATTTATGCAGTCATAAACATGTTTTGATAGTTAATATGCCGGTGATTTGATGCTTCACAAAAGTTGCAGACGCTTTTACCAATATGAAAATGCTTTCGTAAACAGCCAGTTATTCTTTACACTGATTAAAAAACGGCTACTATAATAAAGAAAATCTTTTCTAAATGTAGAACTAAATACATTGATTTGCATTGAAATACATGATGAATACTCTTGACACATGAAAGAGTAAAGCCTGCAGCTCACAACAAATGTGTAAAGTTCTTGCGTGTCATATTTAACAAACCGTTTGCTGCTAATTTGATGTAATTTTGCTCACATGGATAATTGAATATTAATCAGATGATGTCATCACGCTGCTGTGCCGTCAGCCAATCGTTGCATTGCTGATCATGATTTCGAGGATCGATAGATCAGACCTTCACAACACACGCAGCGATCTCAGATCAATTTATCCAGACATTCTAATCTGAAACTAGTTTGAAGAACAAAATTAGCGAGAGATCAGTTATCAAGATTAAAAGATCCAGGATCTGCCAAATCATCTTAGATCATTTAAGCGAGGTACGAAGAACGAACCCCAGCAAAGAGCATGTCAATCCTAAACTCTATATACACTCACCGGCCACTTTTTTTTAGGTACACCAGTCCAACTGCTTGTTTATGCAAAATTCAAGTTGTTCCATAAAACAAACACAACTATCTGTCAGTGGGGCACGTAAAATAATCTTGTTTTCGCTTTGAAATGTAGATATTTGGACTAGAAACAAGACAAAAATTCTTGTTTTTTTTTTATAAATACAGTAATTAAATACAACTCTGTAGCTCTTGCGCTGTGACTATTTGGGATGTGCACATTACGATAAAAATGCTGACAGGATATATTGTGCAGCCTTACCTCTCATTATTTAAAGCATTTGCACAAGTACTAAAAAGATGTCCAAAGGATGCTCTGATGTCATAGCAAACCTGAATTATCATCTACTGTGTAATTAACATTCATCCGTTCATCCATTTTCCTTCAGCTTAGTCCCTTATTTATCAGGGTTAGGTCGCCACAGCAAAATGAACCATATGTTTTACACTGCGCATGCCCTTCCAGCCACAATACAGTACTGGGAAACACCCATACACACTCACATTCACAAGCACACTTCTGTTAAACAATAATGGATTGAACAAAGTCAAAATGGCGGACAGGAAGTTTCTGGCATGATTGGTATCCGTGTTGTCGGCAAGACCTGAGGAATAATTTGAAACCAATTCCATCAAGATAAGCAGATGCAGTCAAAAGTTATCATCAAATTTGTAAGTTTTATTAATGTTGGCTAATGAATGTCTTGACCCATAGGTGGCGCTGTTACCAAATTTTATGATGTGGTCAATGTGAGGCGACGATGACAGACCTAAAATGTGGTGTCTATCGCAGAGATGCAGCCTCTGATGTCGTTTTCGCAGCATGCCGGTGCAGTAAACAAAAACCGTTACACCTATGGAATTCCATTAGTTTTAGTCAGCGCGGTCTGAAGAGGATCTAAGCTAAACTTGGTGCAAATCAGCCAGACGATGTAGGAGGAGTTCAAAAAAGTAGGTTTTTGACTTAAGGCTAGATGGCGGACAGGAAGCTCAGTTAGTTAAGGCATAATTGGTGTTGATATTCTCAAGACAACATGAGGAATGTATCAAGACAAGTTTCATAACAATATTATATATTATATAGTTTATAAATATCGTTATAACGTTTGGCCAAAAGGTGGCGGTGTGACTTTTTTTATAAATTCCTTCAGGGCACAGTCTTGAAGACGTAAACTAAGTTCCATAAGTATTTGTCAATGCTTTTGTAAAATATAGCAATTTGACATAATTCAAAATGGCCAACGGCCAAAATGGCTGACCTGGGAAAATCCAACATCATTCAACTCGGCATGCTCAGCCGGATGTAAAGAGACTAATTTCGTAAAATTTGGACAAAGGGTTGGGAAGTTATGAGCAAAAAAACCCATTTTTTGTATCTCCGGACCACTAGGGGCAGTGCGCCTGTTACAGTCTCTAATTTAAATATGACTCGTGACCAAAAGACAACGTAACATAAATAAACAACGGCCAAAGTGCTCTAGCTAAATTATTTATTAACATAACATAACCAGCGAAACAATCCAAATTGACAAGAAATGGGGAGCCCAACAACATAATAAAGAACAACCAAACAAACCTAAAGTAGGTTGGAGCTCCCCACTCCAAACAAATATCAAAAGGAAAGCACAAAGGAGAACACAACAATAAAGCCGTCAACAACTGTGGTGGCGTGGAGGAGAGAGGGGCCGTAAAAGTCCGCTTGCGTTTGTTTTAAAGGCCTGACGCCACCAGATCAACCAATAGAAAACTGAAAAGGGAAAAAGACAAACAAGATCAATTGGAAGTAATTATTAAGGGCAGGAGTGAACGCCACATGCAACAGCGCAGAAAATGCTGCAGTTATTTTCAGACTATAGTTGGGACAACACACACCAAGTTTGGTGTAAATACGTCAATGCGTTACAGAGATAACACCTTAAGCCAATTTTCGCAAGCTCTACGTTAAATTTGTTCGCAAGTTAATCGAAAACGGTTCGTCGAATCTACTTAAATTCAAAAACGTCTAGTCAGCATGGTCTGTAAATCATGTGATTAAATGTTGATGAAAAATCGGACAAATGGCCTAGTACGACTTCGTTCGAATAGGTTTTATAAAAAACTCAAAATAGCGAAAAAAAAATGTTATGTTCGAAAATTACGTCAAAGGGTGCGTCTGAATCGGATTGAGCCATGAAATCAGAGGAAAAATTTGATTGTAGCCCATTCAGTTTAAAAGTTTTAATAATAAACATAAGTAAAACTTTGGACAAGTGGTGGCGCTAGAGAGTTTGAGTTAGAGAGGTTAAATGTGTTGTAGATCACACTGTGCTTTATCAGTGTGCCAAAGTTTGCGCAAATCCTGCAACTACTTCATAAGCCGCCTTTCCACGGCACACGACATTTGGACATGACTGTTGGAATACGCCCCCTTGTGGCAGTAGCACAGAATTTTCAGTTCTGACGTGTACTATGGAAGAGAAGCTGCTCTCACAGTGTCCGAAGTAAAGGAGTGCAAAAGCAAGAGCCTTTATTCTCCGTCTGTTTACCATGGTTTACTGAAGGAATAATTACTAGAAACTCATAGACTGCTAACATATTTTGGGGGGGGGGCAACATAAAACATATTTTTATTACTTACATTTATGACCAGAAATGTTTTTGTTAATATAGACTATTTCTAACTCAAAAAATAAATTAAAAACTATTATTTCTCATCTTTTGCGCACGGACCTGCTTGTACAACACTGGAATACATCACATCCGGTCGGCCGGTCGCATACGGTCTAGTCGCAAGAGTTCAAATATTTCAACGGATCCGCAGCTCAAATCGGATTCGAATTTTCCGCATACGGAGATGATCGAAACTGCCTGCAGCTCCCGGACTGCTCTCCATTGCAAATGAATGACTTCCGGTTTGTCGCTTGTCAATTGTCGTGTGCACTGGAAAGGAGCCTATAAGGCTGACATAATAATAAGGACTGGGATGGATACAACCTTCAGTTTAGTCGTTTTGTTTTTACATTTACATTTAGTCATTTAGCAGTAATTTTTTCTTTTGTTTTTTTTTTTGTAATTGAGTTTTTTTTTTTTTTTTTTTTTGTAGTACAATTAGTGGTATATCCAGAGAGGCAATTGCAGATTAGGAAGTGAAGTGGAGACTAAATAGTCGAGTTCTTAGTCGTTTCTTGAAGACAGCGAGTGACTCTGCCGTTCTGATGCAGTTAGGGAGTTCATTTCACTAACTGGGCAGATTGAACGCGAGCATTCGCGATAGTGATTTCTTCCCTCTTTGGGATGGAACCACGAGGCGACGTTCATTCACAGAACGCAAGTTTCTGGAGGGCACATACATCTGCAGAAGTGAGAGCAGATAAGAAGGAGCAAAGCCAGAAGTCGCTTTGTAGGCAAACATCAGAGCTTTGAATTTGATGCAAGCAGCAACTGGCAGCCAGTGCAAACTGATGAGCAGCGGAGTGACATGTGCTCTTTTAGGTTCATTGAAGACCACTCGTGCTGCTGCGTTCTGGAGCAGCTGAAGAGGCTTGATAGAGTTAGCTGGAAGCCCGCCTAGTAGAGAGTTACAGTAATCCAGTTTGGAGAGAACAAGAGCTTGAACAAGGAGTTGAGCTGCATGTTCAGATAAGAAGGGTCGGATCTTTCTGATGATATAGAGTGCGAATCTGCAAGATCGAGCAGTTCTTTTTAAAGGAACAGCTCACCTAAAATTAAAAATTATTTAATTATTTAATCACCCTTGACTTGCTCCAAACCAATTTGAGTTTTGGGTTGTGTTTAGTTACAACAGAAAAGTGGATGTTTGCAGAATGTTTGAAACATGTAACCACTGACATCAACAGTATTCATTTGACCTACTATGGAATTTACATATTCCAATCACTCACCCCTTATCAGGGGTCTCCACAGCGGAATGAACCACCAATTACCCTGACATATGTTCCACCGAGCTGCCTATCATCAAACATTCTTCAACGTATCTTCTTTTGTGTTCCACAGAACACAACAAAACAAATAAACGATCAAGTCAGTGGCGAAATTTGGGTGAACTGTCCCTTTAAGAAGTCATGAAATACGGATGTGTGTAAAATATGGAGGAGATCTGAGGATTCTGGCTATAGTGGGAGTGAGAGTGGGCTCAGCTGGGTCTACAGCTGCTCTTCTGACCCGCCAGATCGATAAATGAGACCCCCAGCACCTCCACCTGAGCTAAAGCTTATTAAAAATGTCTAACGAGCTTCTCCTAATGAAGTTACGACGTGAGAATCTTAAATTGGCAGGCTGGAACTCGGTGGATCACGACTTTAAAGTGCACGAGTAGATGAGGATTCTGGAAGAACAGTCCTGTCTACATGTGAAACTGACGAGCTTTTCTTTTTTAAAGGGTTAGTTCACACAGAAATGAGAATGTCCTCAGTATTTACTCTCCCTCATGTGGTTCCAAACCCATTCGAGCCTCTTCAGGTAAACACAAATGAAGATATTTTAAGGAAAGCTGCAAACCTCCAACCACTGACTTCCATAGTATTTGTTTTTCCTACTGTTGAGGTCAGTGCTTACAGCTTTCTTTTTAAGATTGAAGGCATTCATAATATTAAAATGTTGTGTCCACAGAAGAAAGAAATAGTTTTGAAACTAGTAAGAAGAGTAAATAATTAGAGACATTCATTTTTAGGGGAACTATCCTTTTAGATGCCCTGAAAAAAATGCTCCAGGTTCAGTATATGTCAGAGTGTAAACATAAAAACACTGTGATGTACTCTTAAGAAATGTAATAATCTGTAATAAAGCTGTGATAACTCTTCAAACCCTTTTCCCGATATTTCTGAATGAAATGCCTAATCCAATCAGCTTGCAGTAGAAAAAAAACAAGCCACGCCCACAGCTGTAACACTTACTATTCAGATTCTCAAGGAACTGCGTCACAATATGGTGGAAAAAAGCTTCAGGTCCATGCGGACTTTAAAGGTGCAGTATGTAAGATTGACACCCAGTGGTTGAACTAGGTATTGCAGTTCGAAATCAAAACACTTTTTCATCCGACCCCTTCTCTGAAGACTCCATGCAAAAGCAGGTTGCCAGATTGCCTGACAATTGAGTCTACACCGTAACTGCATGTGACATTTGTATTATTATTATTTCAATTATTATTATAATTATTTATTTTAATGTATTATTATTATAAAAAATAATATTAGCATTCTTATTATATCAATTTATCATTATTATTATTATTATTATTTACATTTATTATTATTAATATTATTTAAATTTGATGTTGTTTGTTATGTTGTTGTTATTATTATTATTATTTTTATTATTATTATTATCATTATTATTATC
>NC_141024.2:74115000-74140000 GCF_052040795.2 Danio rerio | reverse complement strand
TTCTTCTGCTTAAAATACTTGAGGCATGTGTGAATGATTTGCCATTAAAAACACAGATTAAAAACACCACAGCATGTGTTTGAAGTTACTGAAAACGAAAGTACGAGTCAAACAGAAAGCAGTTTAACACAGAGTTACCCTGCTGAGTGCAAACCAAGTTACTTATCAGAGATCCAGAAGGAATTTCTATTTTACCGGGACCCACCCAGACTCCATTAAAGTAATAAACACAAGGAAACAAAGATTTTTGTGTTCAGTAGAGGAGCGTTTCAGCTGAATTACACTGTCCTGCAAGATGAAAAAAGTTCTTTATCCAGCCTGTAATGCAAAAGAATCTGACTCAGTCAGTCCACCTCAGTTTCCCAAAGGACTAAGCAGAACATTAGTCGCACTTTAATACTTAATCTCTCAAGCTTATTTCCCAACAGCACAATTATCCATGTGCTACATAAAACATCTCCAGTGTTTCCACTTGCTTTTACAGTTTATTTACAGGCAGATGCTTATTATCCCCAGGCCATTGTAGAGTACATTTGGGAATAGTTATTAGTTCAAAGAAATAATCAGTGCCTGTCATCTTCCGTTTAGACTAAAGGGTCTTCAGTTGAGGATTATTGTAAAAAAAAAAAACATACACAACATACTCTGTCTTTTTAAAGTTTAAGACCTTGCAGATGTTGAGAAGCATAAAAATAAATCAGAAAAGAAAAATTAAATAATAATAATAATAATAATAATAGGGTGTCACAATGGCATAGTGGGTAGCATGATCGCATTTCTGTGTGGAGTTTGCATGTTCTCCCTGTGTTGGCGTAGGTTTCCTCGTGGTGCTCCGTTTTTCTAAAAAAACTAGGGATGCACCGAATATCCGGCAACCGAAATTAATAAGTAAAAAGGCCGAATAAATTTTGCCGAACAATGACGTTTTTAATGACGCGATCAAATAGTAACCCGCGTAGAGCGAGAGGCGCGCGCTTTAAGGCTGATTTATACTTCTGCGTCAAACGCCGGCGTATGCTACCGTGCTGACGCATAGCCCTTTGCATAGGCCGTCGCTGACGTGCACCTCTCAAAAATTGTAACTACACGTCGCAACGACGCGTAGCACAAGCTCTGTGATTGGTCGGCTTGTAGCGCTGACGAGTCTGGGCGGGACCGAGAGCCGCGCGAATGGCGCGAACCCAATGTAGTGATTGTTTACAAGTGTGGAGTCCCGCGAAGGAGCTCCGGATGTAAAGTTTTGTTTTGTGTTTACCTCATGGTTAAAGTTGTTGCACGTCCGCCGGTTCCTGCCTCAAAATGAGCGAGTTTGAGCAACTTGTACATCCCGGAAGTGTTCAGGAAAAGCAAAAAAGCAGCGAAGAAACTCGACACAGAGGAACATTAACACCTCACTGCAAACTAGCGTTTCAGAAGTGTTAATGCAGACCAACAGAGACAGCGCGCAGAAGTATAAATGCACAGCTACACGCGTTGCATGCGTCGTGGGTTACGCCGGTCACTTGACGCAGAAGTATAAACCAGGCTTTATGCAGCAAACATGTCAGCAGTATGGATTGTCTGAGGTTGCTGAATTGTCCAGAGGAACGTTCTCTCTGTTCTCGCCCCCTTTGAGCAGATAACAAAAGAGATAAGCTCATCTGACGTCATACATTTACTTGCAGCACTAAAGCGTCTTTGAAACAAAGAGGCTGAAACAGACCGCGGAGTGAAAACAGCTAAAAGTTCGCTCTTAGAAGCTGTCAGCGCACTAATTAGTCAGGCGGACTCAGAACACCTGTACTGCATCGCGACTGTGCTTGATCCGCGATATAGAGATCATTACTTGGATATGGGGTAAAAGCTGCGCACACGAGAAATGATCCAGGCTGAGTTGAACTTGGGAAAGCCGCTAGGTGTTGGAGACCGTCAGGAGATGAAAACAGCGCAGAGAGTAAACGGGCTCGTACGACAGATGAGCCGCGCACCGACAGCCGACAGCGAGAGACTGTTTAGTGCTGCATCTCATGTCATCGATGAGAAGAGGAACCGACTTTCATGCGAGACAGCAGAGAAGCTACTTTTTACAAAGAAGAACCTGCCACTTTTCCTGAAGAAGTAGGCTAATGTCTAGGACAGTTATTCATTTGTTGTCATCCACATTTTTTGCACTATTCAATGCACGTTTGTTGTTGTAGACATGCAGTTGCATTCTTTCAGCAGTCAGTTATAGGCCTAACATAGGCTATTCAAGAAGGGGGGCTTCAAAGATGGCCAACTAATTTTTTTTTATTTTACTAATTTATTTATTTTAGGTTATATTGTGCTTTGTTTGTAAATTATCTGCTGGTATGTTAAAAAAATGTTCAGTGTTAAATAAATATTTTTGACATTGTATTTTTGTTATTTGATTTATTTCTCTGAAAAGCAACACAAAATAGTAAAAAGCTAATTTTTACTATTTGATTATTGTAATGGTGAAAAAATTGGCAAACTAAATGGAAAAAAACTGCAAATTACCACGTTCGGTATTCGGCCAAGCAATTCATTATTATTCGGCTTCGGCCAAGATTTTCATTTTGGTGCATCTCTAAAAAAACACCTCAAAATTAAGCGATCTTTTGATTAAAACAAGTTATTTGCCAACGAGGTGAGAAAAATAATCATAACGAGATATAATCTCAAACAAAAGTTTTAAGCTTGATTTAAGATTTTTTACATATTTGGACTGGAAACGAGATGAAATGACTGAGCAAGAATAGCTTTTTTTGCAGTGCAGCTACACTATACATGGCAACAGATTGAGAAATGAATGATCCAAAAAAGGCGAATGAACGAAAACGAGTCTTTAGTCTTCAATGCAAAGTGCAAAGTAACTCTACCACTGCCGCTTTACTTCGGTTATTAACCCTTTCACTGCTGAGTATTTGAGAAGGTTCAACCTTAAATGTTTCTGTTACTGTGCGTCATGTTCGTCACGTGACATACCGCAGCCACAATAGCGCTGTGTGACAGATGTGTCCCTTTTATTATGCTTTTTTATTTTAATAAAACATATTCACATGCTCGCTCATCATGTCTTCAATACCTGATATTCAAATTCACAAAAAAAAGTGTGAGTGTTTTTCTTATTAAAAACCATATAAATGATCGTCATCTGAACTTGTTACTTTCCCTGCGTGTATCTGATATGAATCAAACACATGGGCAAATTATATTTGAATGGATTGGTAGACTTCCATAGACTGTCCTGTGTGTTTTACAAACTCTAAATGTGTAGTTTTACTAGTATACTTGAGTGCATTTACATGTCTAAAACATAAAATAAGCATTGGGTGGTTAAAACACTCCATAATTGTGATATGATGTTACGTTCATCACTTTAAAACGGACCAAAAGTAGGATTCTGTAAGTAAGGTACCAACACACCTTTTTGTTGGGCCGTAAGTTGCTGTTCTGCAGCATCCTGATCAAGTCTTGACTAATATTGGATGTCAACCGGACATCAAACACATGGGCAAATTATATTTGAATAGATTGTTAGACTTCCATAGACTGTCCTGTGTGTTTTACATACTCTAAATGTGTAGTTTTACTAGTAAACTTGTGTGCATTTACATGTCTAAAACATAAAATAAGCATTGGGTGGTTACAACACTCCATAATTGTGATATGACAAGGCTTTCTCAGAGCCAGCCAACGCTCCAAAGCTCAGTTCAAATTTTTCACGTCAACACCAGCAGCAGGGACGTTACGTTCATCACTTTAAAACGGACCAAAAGTAGGATTCTGAAGTGATTTACCCTGCTGTCGCTCCCTTCCTCCTCAATAAAGACTTCAACTTTTTCGTCGTGGTGCTCTTGTCATCCCTTTTGCATATTTGGCCATTAACACTTTTTTTTTTTGTTTATTTAGTGTGAAATGCTCCCACACAGGGTCGCACATATTTCTCTGCCTTCGCCATGTATCTTTCCTCTAACGTTACCTTCACTCGTTTTTTTGCTCTGTCCTGTCTGAGGCGCCAACTCTGCTGGCATCAGTGAGTAAATAGGCAGAGTGCGTTCACTGCGCTCCACGCTTAACTAAAGTTTTTTTTAATAATCAAACATCTCCAAATCTATTATGTAATTCATTGCAAACACTTTTAGTAATCGATTTTAATTGATTTAATCGATTAGTTGTTGCAGCCCTACTTTAATATACTTATATTTATGAATATATTAATATGAAGTATTTATATTTTTGACTGTTGAACCATAATCGCGGAGACTTAAATATTCATTTATTTTTTCCGCTTGAATAGCTGGTCACACCAGTGCAACCTTTATATATTTTTTGTTTGTTTTTTAGGACAACAGTATCTTCAGCAGACATAAATATCCAGCGATGGCATTTTAAATGGTAAAAGATCAGGGGTTTTTAAACTAATGAAGACAGCAGAAGTCAATGATTCATTTGAATTATTCAGCCTGACTTGTTTACTGCTCCAAAATACTATAAATCTTTCAAAAAATAAAATATTTTGTTTTTAAAGAGGAAAACATGTTTTGTTTTTTCATCCAGATATTTAAAAAGAATATATTTTGGAGCAGTAATCAAAATATCGTGATATTTTTATCCAAGGTTATCTTACCGTCAGAATCATATACCGGCCCATGCCTACTCTAGAGCCCTGTATTTAAATGCAAAGCTGACAGAAACTAAAACAGCTGATGGAGTATCCAGTAACCTATGCAATATTCAATCCCTAGATGGCACCAAACAGTCAAAAACACAAAGCTGACAGGAACGAAACCTGTTGAATGGAGTATACACTAACCTGCACATTAATAATTCACAAGACGGCATCAAACAGTCAAAACAGTGGCCTGACAGACAGGCAGATACGTCTGAATGTGGATGCAAAGATGTGAACATATTTATGTATCAGGATGATTCAAAGATCCCGAGTTAGCCTATGTTATTTAGCGGTTGTTATCTTGGATTAATATACCTTGCGATTGACCAATCAGAATCGAGTATTCCAGACAGCCTGTTTAATAAAGACAGTTAACAGCCTGGCATCAGAGTAAGGTAGCAACACTCCTTTTTGTTGGGCCGTAAGTTGCTGTTCTGCAGCATCCTGATCAAGTCTCGACTCATATTTGATGTCAACCTGACATCAAACACATGGGCAAATTATATTTGAATGGATTGTTAGACTTCCATAGACTGTCCTGTGTGTTTTACATAGTCTAAATGTGTAGTTTTACTAGTATACTTGTGTGCATTTACATGTCTAAAACATAAAATAAGCATTGGGTGGTTAAAACACTCCATAATTGTGATATGACACGGCTTTCTCGGAGCCAGCCAATGCTCCAAAGCTCAGAATTTTTCACGCCACACCAGCAGCAGGGATGTTACGTTATATATACGTTTATCACTTTAAAACGGACCAAAAGTAGGATTCTGTAAGTAAGGTACCAACACACCTTTTTGTTGGGCCGTGAGTTGCTGTTCTGCAGCATCCTGATCAAGTCTTGACTAATATTTGATGTCAACCTGACAGCAAGGTGCCCTCTGAGATCTGATTTATTAACATTTCATTAGTTTCCAGACACTCTCACCGTCTCATCCGCCATGAAAACCATGGTGACAGCGCTAAAGTGGCCCTACAATACAGGAACGCACCTGATGGTAACAATGGCAGCACTACTGTTGCTTTCCCAACCGGTGCAGCTGTGAAAAAGAGTGTGAATGCATCTGTGTGTGTGTGTGTGTGTGTGTGTGTGTGTGTGTGTGTGTGTGTGTGTGTGTGTGTGTGTGCCTGGTTGCGCAAGCCTGCCGAAGGGGACACGGAGCATAGTAATTCACCGTCAACATCTCCTCACAATGGCTGAACGGACAGCTCCTGCCCACTTGCATTTGTTTACGTGTGCCCAGCCAGATGCACCACAAACTTATACACATCAATTATTCATCTGAACAGATGCACAACAGCCATTACATTTGCTTGTTCCTTGCCGTTTCATCATTCTCCAGCTCGACCAACAACAACAGGCTGTGGAGAATTACGAGATCATATTTGTTTTCTAAAATACTCACTTCTAATAGGAGGTACATTTGGTAGATAACTAGCAATCCTGATTATTTATTAATTTAAAAAAAAATAGTAATGTAGTAATACTGATGCATATTTGGCCGAACCTGATTGCCTTTTTTGGGAAGAGGAGAAAAAAAATTGGCTGAATCCTATACCAAATTCTATTGTATGCTCTTAGTTTTTCTTAATAACCCTAAATAATTTAATTTACAAACAAGGATTGAAGTATCCGCAGTGATTTAAATTAGATTGCCTACATTAAAAACATCATAATCTCACTTAAAGCACACCTCTACCAAACAAAACCGCAAACAGGCTGAATGAAAATGCAAATTCACTCTTGGCCAGTAGGTGGCAGTAATAATGGCGCTTCATTGGTTAGTACTTTAAACAAAGCAGCAGCGCTGGTAATTAATTGATTATACAGAGATGATCTAAAAGCAAAGTGTAAACTTTTCTAAGCGCTGCAAGAAATATTAATAATAATAACAAACTACCAAGTTAGATGTTGGCGCCACAATCTGCAAAACTTACTGCTTTCTAATGCTAGTCTCTTTATTCATGAATTACTCTTGAAGTATCAGGCAAACAATCGCATCTGTGTGTAGGTGTGTGTGGTCTTGATCAGTGAACAGAAAGATTTAAAAGCACTAAACACATCTTAATTAAAGTAAAAATACCGAAAGGTCGCCGGAAGCCATTAGTAAAACCTTTCTATTCCAGCCAAAGCAAGACTGGTGAGAATTATAAGAGATATTTATTCTCTAAATGACTCGCTTCTAATGGGGGAGTGAGTTCAAAAGGTAAATCAGCAGTGATGCTGATCATCTATTAATATAAATACATGTGAAACTAGCCAAATGAATCATGACAGTGCTTTAAAAGATAGCAAGTGTACTGTTTTGATGGTTTTTAAAGAGGTTTTTTTGTGTAATGACATGGGTTTGACCTAGTTGTGCTCTATTATGGTGGTTTACGAGGACACGCCTGATGTCCTTGTAATGCAATATGCTTCAAAATGATATTTAACGGGGTCTTTCGACATTTAAAAGTTTCCACAGGTTTCCTCTGAGGGTTAGGTTTAGGAGTAGGGCCATTTAACAAGCATTTTTGTACTGTATAAAATGCACTGCGCCTTTAGAGAGTCCCTGTAAACCACCAATACCAACATGTGTGTGTTTTCTTTTTTCAGATAATGTAAAACATTTATGATCAGTAAATCAAATTGATTTGTGACCTTAAATTCTGTGTGAAATCAAAGTTAACTAGAACCTAAAGTTTATTGATAAACTTTGATGTTGGCTTGAGAAAGCCAACGTAACTGCACTAGGACTGGGAATGGCAGTTGGCAGGAAGCACGGCGGCGGTTGCTAAGTGGCTGCTAGGCAGTTGCTAAAACAATTATGGCATTGTTAGGTGGTTGCTAAGCAGTTGCTAAATGGCAATGCTTGTGTACATGTTTGATCAAATGCTAATACTTAGTAGGCATTTCTAGCATATGTTATTGCATTTAGATAATCATTCATAGCATGTAGCTAATCGTTATTAGCGCTTGGCTTCCATTATCATTGTTACCATGCATGTACACAGGAAGTCCCATTTTGTTAGCATGAGTCAAACAAGCCAATGCCCAGGTCCCTACGATGTTCTGATGTAGAGATATTGCCATTTTTAAATGGTTGCTAGGTTATACTGTTTTATTGCTATGGGGACATTTGACAGGTTAGTGATGATACATCAAAGCTTCTTGGCAATATGAGTGATCTTAATCAACCCCGATGTTTCTATGACAGTCTTTATGAGTGTCAAAAACTGGACTTGAACATTATGTATTCCTGGTGTTGGGTTGCGGCTGGAAGGGCATTCGCTGTGTAAAACAAACGCTGGATAAGTTGGCGGTTCATTCCGTTGTGGCGACCCCTGATTAATAAAGGGACTAAGGGAATGAACATTATGTAAAAATGGCTTGCAGTATTTTTTGAAAATACAATGCTTAATAAGTGTAAAGGTGATACATGCAAAAATGGCTTGCCATATCAGTAAAAAATATGGAGTTTAAGTTAAAAATGGCTTGCCAGATTATGAGAAAAATAATGCTTAAAAATTATTTATTGGAAAACTGTAAGTCTGTAAACCTTAAAGATATAGCAACAACATTTTACGCATCTAAATACAGCTTTTGGCCAAATTTGGGGCTTGTATAATTTTTTAAAATGCCCGGATTATAAAAATTTTATATTTAACATTTTTTATTAAAAAAACAATAAGTCTTACAGGCATGAGGAGATATAGCAACAATCTTGAATGTAGAAGGCACATTTTGACCACATTTGGGCCTTGTGGCATGAACGGCCTAGGAGGAGATACGTTTGTTTTCAAGGACAGAGTAGTATAACAGTATGTTGGCTTTCTCAAGAGAACATGGAGAACATGAGTCTGATTCCAGCGACGCTCCAGGGACAGACTAGTCTTCATTGAGGCCATCTTCCAGCATAAACCACGGCGAATGAAGTTCTGCACAAGACTTTTGGCCAGCGGAGAAATTAAAATGGTCGTGCCCAACTGAGTCTGGTTCTCTCAAGGTTTTTTTTCTTCACTCCCATCAGGTGAAGTTTTTTTTCCCTCTCCGCTGTCGCCACTGCCTCGCATGGTTCAGGATTGGTAGAGCTACGCATCGATGAATTTGCTCTTCAGTGTTTGAACTCTCAGTAATGATTAAATCACACTGAACTGAGCTAAACTGAACTGAACTGAACTTAAACACTAAAACCTGAACCACACTGTTCCAGTTACTGAACCACACTGTTCCAGTTACTATGACCATTTATGTGAAGCTGCTTTGACACAATCTACATTGTAAAAGCGCTATACAAATAAAGCTCAATTGAATTGAATTGAACATAATGATGTTACAGGTTTAGAATGTACAAGGGTGAAGGGGTGATTTCGGGTACAGTCGCAGTAACTACTAACACCTGAAAATATGTGCTTTATGCTACATAGTTTTTTGTGAAACTGCAAAAAATGTATTTCACAACTCTTTCGACTGCAGTTTGTAGGTAAAATAAATGCTACAGGACAGTCTGACTCGACTCACTTTATTTCTATAGCGCTTTCACAAACCACAATGAATAATAAAAACCCAAACAAGTATACACAAAACCAAAATACATAAACTCACATCACAAGGTTAAAAGCTAAAGAATATAAGTGTGTTTTCAGCGACCTCAGTTTGAACTGTTCTTAAAGAGAGATGAAGATCGTTCCAAAGTCTTGGAGCCGCTATCTCGACATTTTAAGCGTGATCTAGAAACTAGCAAATAGAGACGACTCAAAGAGCGAAGAGATCTCACAGGTTGGTGCATAATACCATGACGACAGCAACTTTTGTTCCTTTCCACACTAATGACATTTACAGGGACTTGTTATCGACGAATGAAAGATGATTTCCATGCAGTTCTTTGCACAACACCAAATAAATGCCACAAAACAATTAAAGGTGTCTATCACATGTATTTATTGTATATATTTGTACATCTGTATATTTATTAATTGAATTATCCAGCAACATTTGAACGAGAAGAGAGTTGTTTTCTACTGAAGTTACGATGAATTAGGAAATTGTGGCGATATCCTTTTGGTAGCAGTATATCGTGCAACACTAGTTTCCTCAGTAACTTCAGTTCTTCTGAAATAGAGCACTTGGGTTAATAAACAAAATTTAAAACAAAATAAGACTATATGGTCGCAGAGCACTTTTCTCTTACGTTTGCTTTTGAAAGCACTATTGGTTGGGTTTAGGTCAGTGGTTCACTGGTGATCTTTACAACAATATCCACCTTCTTGTGGATGTGTACAAGAAGGATGTATATCTGAAACATACAACAAAACGCACTCTTAAGTAACATTTTTCAGATTCATAAAAATGTAGACATTGGTCGCTAGTGGATTTGTTATTTGAAACGTACGACAAAACGTACCCTAAGTACCCGAAATAACGCATTTCAAATATGCTCAAATGTAGACAGTGCCCTCTAGTGGATTAATCATCTGAAATGTACAACAAAACGTACCCCAAGTACCCAAAGTAACGCATTTCCAATATGTTAAAATGTAGACAGCGCCCTCTAGTGAATTTATCATCTGAACGTACAACAAAATGTACCCTAAGTAACACACTTCAAATACGCTAAAATGTAGAAAACACTAACTAGTGAACTTGTCATGTGAACGTACAACAAAATGTACCCCTTAGTAACACATTTCAAATACGCTAAAATGTAGACAGCTCCCTCTAATGGATTTCTCATCTGAAATGCACAACAAAACGTACCCTATGTACTCAAAATAACACTTTTCAAATATGCTAAAATGTAGACAGCGCCCTCTAGTGAATTTATCATCTGAATGTACAACAAAATGTACCCTAAGTAAAACATTTCAAATATGCTCAAATGTAAACAGCGCCCTCTAGTGGATTTATCAACTGAATGTACAACAAAATGTACCCTAAGTAGCACATTTCAAATATGCTAAAATGTAGACAGCGCCCTCTAGTGAATTTATCATCTGAATGTACAACAAAATGTACCCTAAGTAGCACATTTCAAATATGCTAAAATGTAGACAGCGCCCTCTAGTGAATTTATCATCTGAATGTACAACAAAATGTACCCTAAGTAAAACATTTCAAATATGCTCAAATGTAAACAGCGCCCTCTAGTGGATTTATCATCTGAATGTACAACAAAATGTACCCTTAGTAACACATTTCAAATATGCTAAAATGTAGACAGCGCCCTCTAGTGGATATGTCATCTGAAATGTACAACAAAACGTACCCTATGTACTCAAAATAACACATTTCAAATATGCTAAAATGTAGACAGCGCCCTCTAGTGAATTTATCATCTGAATGTACAACAAAATGTACCCTAAGTAAAACATTTCAAATATGCTCAAATGTAGACAGCGCCCTCTAGTGGATTTATCATCTGAATGTACAACAAAATGTACCCTAAGTAACACATTTCAAATATGCTAAAATGTAGACAGCTCCCTCTAGTGGATTTATAATCTGACTGAACAACAAAATGTACCCTAAGTAGCACATTTCAAATACGCTAAGATGTAGACAGCACCCACTAGCGAATTTGTCATCTGAAACGTGCAACAAAACGTACTCTATGTACCCAAAATAACGCATTTAAAATATGCTAAAATGTAGACAGCGCCCACTAGTGAATTTGTCAAATGAAACGTGCAACAAAAAGTACCCTAAGTTACACATTACAAATTCATAAAAAATGTAGACAGCACATACTAGCGAATTTGTCATCTGAAACACAACAAAATGTACCCAAAGTAACATATTTCAAACACGCTGAAATGTAGACAGCGCCCTCTAGTAGATTTGTCATCTGAAACGTGCAACGAAACGTACCTGAAGCAAGTGAGCCTGGGTTGGTATTAGACTCTATGATTTATGATATGTAGAAAAATGCACAAAATCACAGAATCCAATCATAATTTCCTCCATATCGCAACATTCGATAAAATCAAAAATAAGCACGCCCAATCAAATGACAATATACAGTACGTAAAATTCACTATTTACTCTTCCTCAAGTGGTTCCAAACCTTTATGAGTTTCTTTCCTCTATAGAAACTCAAAACCTGTGCCCAGAGTATTTGATTTTCCTACTATGAAAGTCAATGGTTACAGGTTTTAGCATTCTTCAAAATATCTTCTTTAACGGAATACACTTGGAACAAGTAAACGGTGAGTAATAGGTGACATAATTGTCTTTTTTTGGGTGAACAGTCCCTTTAAAGTTACAGTTACAGTTCCCACACCATTTACTCACACCCAAGTGGTTCTAAACCTGAATTTCTTTCTTCTGTTGAACACAAAACAAGATATTTTGAATAATGTTATTCAAGTAAATGTCTGCTTCATTTTCCAGCATAAAAAAAGAAAATCAGTAAGTTTAAACAAGTGGAGGAAGAGTAAATAATGACAGAACTGATTTTTAGGTGAAAAAAAATTTCTTTTTTTTCATTTTGATTAACTGGAATCCCTGATTAATGAGATATAATTCAAATATTTGACCTTCTCAAATCTTATCTTATTTAAATAAATCTTATTTAGGCCTTAAAAAGTCTTAAATCTACTGAAATGTTGTGTTGTAGGGCTTAAAGTTTGTTTTAACAGGTCTTAATTTTCCTTTGTTTAGTATAGCTACCCAATCTGGCCATTAACACCCATACAATCACCAACAATACCCAATCAAAAATAAATAACGTTAACTAAACAATTAACGTTTAATTTAAAAATAGCCTTTAATTACATTCCTTACAGGAACATTTGTTTAAAAGTTCTCCAATTTTTACTGCTGACAATACCGACCTGACCTATTTTTTATTATTAAGTTATTATTATTATTATTATTATTATTATTATTGTAGAAGTAATTGACAGCTCTGTTTTCTATCATTCTTGAAATTAATATAAATTAATTATTAATTTATATATTAATTTATATAATATATTGATTGTATATTAATTAATAATTAATATAAAATTAATATAAAAATATTCTAACTAAATTTTTTAATTATTGTTGTATTATTAAATGTATTATTAATTTCAATCATTTTTTGACAGGACAAGTACAAATCTTTTCTAACTGGAATATTCAAAATAAAAAAATAATTGCCATCTAGCCTTTTTATAAGTCTAAAATTTCTTTCATAACGGTCTTTAAAAAATGTACCCTGCAGAAACCCTGATCTTATATGACTGCTCGCTATTCACACAGTCCACATGATCACATGTTCAAAGTCAAACATGATCAATCCCCTACATATACCGCTATATATGCTCCCTGATGTGCACAACACACAATAGGAGACATTATTAGACTCGTCACATACAGTAGAGATATAAATCTGGACACTGGTGGAAACATTTAGGATCATGTAGCAAGATTTGTAACTAAAAGCAAATTTCTCACACATTGATTGCACCTTCAATGTAAAATATTCCACTGACTAAAGCTTTTATTTCCAGCTAAACCACTAAACAACAACAACAGGCTGCTGATAAATATGAGGTAATCATTCTCCAAATGACTGGCTTTTAACGGGGGAGTGAGTTTACAGTGTGAATCACCAGTAATGCTAATGCTTCAGAAATAAACACGCGTTCAGAATTAGCCAAGAGAGTAAATAACAGCATTTAAAAGTTGGCCAATCAAATAAATGCACCTCTGCTGAATGACTTCACAGCATCAGGAAAGCTTAGGTCAAACACAGAGCACAGTGCGAGTGTGTGTGTGACAATCACATGATCTAATACAGCCTTACTGTAAAGCAGAGCACTGTGTCAATCCAATACGTCTGGCAACAGCTAGTTTCTTTCAATATAAATATCCGACATGTTGTATTTTGTATTTCTTAAATACCTTTGATTACAGTTAGGGCTGCACAAGACATCATATCAGCATTGATATCGCAATGTGTCTATATCCACAATATTTACATCGCAAGATATGCAATGCTGAGTCGGGATAATAGTTGACCTGAAACACACAAGATTTGTGCAGTCACTGCAGAACTGAACCATATTGAACGTTAGTCATTTACATGCGTTTTTATTAATTAATGTAACTGTGTGAGCATTTTAAGATAGTTTAAAGCATTCAGGCACAATAAAATGTACAGTTTGTAACTAATAAACATAATTTTATTGGAATTTTTAAATGATAAAGACCTATTCACTGTTATTGCACATTTATTTTCTACAAAGTACGTTGTTTACTGTAAAACTTGCAGACTTTTTTAGTTACATCCATAAGGCATGTTTATTTCCCTTATTTAGAATCGAAACCATGTGTACAGATTGATATTTTTCGGTTCCCTTAGCTCTGTGGTTGGTTGTTTTGGAAAATATGAACAGATGTTTCAATATAATGTGAACATGTACTTCCTCTGTGAATTTAGGTCTTGAGTTTTTACTGCAAACGTCACATCCATAATGCTGGAATTGCTCGCTAATGTTGTATTAGAGTCATACTTAGATTGCGATTTCAGACCCAATATTCATATTAGCCTGGAAAACAGTAGGGGCTGTTAAAATGAACGAATGCGAGAATGTAAAACCAACCTCACCTCAATGGTGTAAAGTAACGTTAGTGTAGTTGTAGAAAACTGTACTTTGATAGTCATCGCACCCCAATATAAAATAAATAAATAAATAAATGTGTTGGGTTATTTTGATTTTATTAATTCTCTTCTGAGCTATAAAGCAGAATATGGAGCTCTGTGTGCTGTAGAGGCTGTCCAGCAGCTGCAGCAGGCTTCACTCAGTGCCCACAATCTACAAAACAGTTTAACCACATCCAGATGCTTCTAAAAGATGGTCTTAGATGGTAAAATGGAGGTAATTTGATAAAAATAACAACAATATTATTGCGCTAGAGCTTAAATAAACTTTACAACGCAAAAACAACATTAAACACACATAATAATACAGCTGTTTTGAGGCAGTTAAATCAGTTCAGTTGAAATTAAAAATTTTAATTCAACTTGTTGAGCTATTAAAAATTAACCTAATAAAAGTGTAGGAGCCATTTTTTGTGTTGTAGTGATTTATGTTGTCCACTAGGTGTCACTAACTGAAAACTATAACTGAGACGCCTGTGTAAGCGAGGAAGAGCGTCAGGTATGGGAAAGCACACGGTTTTTGACCGTGCTACAGAGTAACTTGTTTGCTAGCCAGAAAACAGCAGTGTTTAGATATGTGCTGTGTATACATGGAGTGAATGTTATATTGATATGATAAAGAAGAAAGGAGAAGCAAAGATTGAGGCTTTGTTTAATTCACCTGCACAAATAAAGACATTCTGCTTAAAAACAACTTTAGCATGCATGGACTCTGATTGCACGCGTGAAATACGTGCTCACCCCCATTTCTGGCGATAACAGCAATGGAAGGCTGTTATATTAAGTCAAAAACCTCTGCTTTCAGTGATCTGTGAGTATAAATTCACGTCAGTGACAGCTCTTGAACACATTTATACTTGAGACCGATAGCCATGTGGATCTCGTTTGCTGTTCCTGTTTGAGTTGCTGTGGATCTCGCTTGCTGATCCTGTTCGAGTGGCGTTGGACTTCGTTGCTGTTCCTGTTGGAGTTGCTGTGGATCTCGTTTGCTGTTCCTGATAGAGTTGCATTGGACTTCGTTTGCTGTTCCTGTTCTAGTTGCGTTGGACTTCGTTCGTTGTTCCTGTTGGATTCGCATTGGATGGTGATTCAACACAGGATTTAAAGGTACATTGTTGCAACAATAACTGAACTTAATGGCCATTTATTATGTGTGCACACAAAACAAGCGTAAATCCAATGCATTGGTTGCCAAAGGGTTGGACAATGTTTTGTACTGTATGGTTGTTCTGAAATTGTGGTAATATGGAGGAACAGTGTTTAAATGAGGAAGAATCTGCTGGGTCAAAACAACAGCTTTATGATGATAGTGAGCCTGAAAGGCAAAAAAGGCCAGTTAAACTTACAGCAAAGGCCTTATTGGAAAAACTGCAATCATTGCAAGCAATTAGGAAAGCAAAGTTGAACAAAGCAGACAAAATAAAAGAAACTATTAAAAGGTTGATGCAAAATAACAGAGAATATGAGAATGAAGTACAAAGTGTATTTGAAAATTTCAAAAGGTTATGTTTGGAGGCTCAAGAAGCACATGAATCTTTGTTGACTTTGTTGCCTGATAATGAAATTGAGAAACATGATATATGGTACAAGGCAAAAATGATTTCAAAAAACGAGTTTATTGAACATGTCAATTTATGGTTGTCCACATCTGACACATGTCAGGAAATAACTGAAGGGGTTACTGATGCAAATATTAATGATGAGGTCGTCCCAGAGGACAGTGTTTCAAATGTTTCAAAGGGTGCCACTAACTATAGTAAGCACAGTTCCAGTAGTAGTTCTTCTACTGCATCAGCTCGTGTACAGGCTGAAGCAGAGAGAGCTGCACTTATGGCCCGTGCCGCTGCATTGAAATCTAAACATGCAATTGAAACAAAGCAAGAGGAATTGAGAAAACAGAAAGAACAACTTGAATTGGATGCTGAAATAGCAGCATCTACTGCAAAACTTGCTGTTTTGAGTACTGTTGGCAGCCAAAGCAAATGCTCACGTACTGGTAGTTCTCATTTAAAAGGAAAGGAAGTTACAAAGAGTCAAACGTCAAGGGATGTGATTGGAAATGGAATTTTTGATTCAACAAGAAGAAAAATATTAAATCCACAAGCTACTGAATATGTACCAACAAGTCAACTATCAGTGGCCACAGTTGGAGCTAAAAACAGCAGTCCATCACAACCAACTGGCACTACCTCTAACTTCCCATCACAATCAGTTCGTGCTACTTCTAACTTCCCATCACAATCAACAAAAATGCAGCACATAGGAGGATTGAACACTTATGGCACCAGCACTAATCAACATCAGGACTCAAGTCAGTTTGTACAACATTCCAGTGGCAGTATGGCAACACAAGCTTTAAACCCTCTTCCATCATACGATGAACCTCTTTTTGAGATTTTGAAAAAGCAGGAGGAGCTCACTGCATATCTTGTACATCAAGCTCAACCTCACACACTTCCAAATAGAGAGATTCCAGTCTTCAATGGTGATCCACTTCATTATGTATCCTTTTTGAGAGCATTTGAACATGGTGTTGAGGAAAGAACTCGCAATAAAAGGGACTGTTTGTATTTTTTGGAGCAATTTACCACAGGTCAACCTAAAGAACTGGTTCGAAGTTGTCAACATCTTGATCCTGAAATAGGTTATCCATTGGCTAAGAATCTTCTGAAGGAGCAATTTGGTAATGATTTTAAAATTGCTGCTGCATATATGGATAAAGCTTTAGGCTGGCCCTTGTTAAAGGCTGAGGACGCACAAGGGTTATATGCATATTCCTTGTTTTTGCGCTCATGTTGTAACCTTCTTAATGACATCTCTTTTATGCAAGAGCTCAACATGCCAAGTAATATGAGAACCGTTGTAATGAAGTTACCTTTCAAGTTGAGAGAACGTTGGCGAGAAAAGGCCTGTGAGATAATGGATCTGATCCAAGCCAGACCCAATTTCTCACATCTTGTTGATTTCATCGAACGACATGCAAAGATCGTTTCTGATCCTGTGTTTGGATGTATTCAAGACAAACAACAAGTTGCAAGCAAAGCTGGTAAGGTATTCAAGGGAAACAGTTTTGCTACAAATGTTGTTGCCTCAGTTCCAGTTAAAAACTTGCAGCAAGGAACTCGTTTTGTGAGCAAGATTGATGAAAGCAAGACTTGCTTGTTATGTCAAGGCAATCATGTTTTGGAAAGGTGTCATGTTTTAAAGAAGAAGTCACAACGAGAAAAGATTGACTTTTTGAAAGGAAAAGGAATTTGTTTCAGCTGTTTGAAATCTAGACATTTAAGCAAAGAATGTGACAATCGTCTTGTCTGTGAAGTCTGCAAGCAAATGCATCCTACAGTTTTGCACATATATCGCAAATTGGCAGCTGGAGTTCCACAGGCAAAGGACACTGAAAAGAGGAGCAGCATAGTCTCTACCCAAACTTGTGGCCATACAGGGGCCGGGAATGAAAAGTGCTTGCTCTCAATTATTCCAGTACAAGTAAAATCAGTTAAAAGTCAGAAAGTAATTCAGACTTATGCCTTTCTGGACCCTGGGAGCTCAGCCTCATTTTGTTCAGAGCAGCTCATGAATGAGCTTAACATTGGAGGAAAAAAAATTAACATCTATCTTCGTACTATGGGGCAAGAACAGCCTGTGTCTTGTAATGTCATAACTGGTTTAGAGGTATGCGGTATCAACAGTAATAAGTTCTTCTCTCTTCCTGAAGTGTACACACAGAAGAAACTGCCTGTCAATTCGGACAATATTGTAACGCAGGAGGACATTTCCAAATGGCCATATCTGGACAGAGTAACAATTCCTCACATTGAAGCCAATATAGGTTTACTGATTGGAGCTAATGCATCTCAAGTAATGGAACCTTGGGAAATAATAAACAGCTATGGCGATGGGCCATATGCCATTAGAACCCTACTGGGGTGGGTTGTTAATGGACTTTCAGAAGCAAGCAGTAACTGTGAGGATGAAACTGGTACACCCTCTGTTACTGTTAATAGGATTTCTATCAGGAGGCTTGAAGAATTGCTCCAAAATCAGTATAATCACGACTTCAATGAAATTGTTGTCGAGAAAGAGGAAATGTCAAGGGAGGATTTGCAATTTATGGAAATGATGAAGAACTCTGTCAAAATGCAGGATGGTCATTATAGCCTGAGGCTACCATTTCGTAGTGATGATGTTGTACTTCCAAACAACTTAAGTGTTGCCAAACAAAGGTGTAATGGTTTGAGAAAAAGGCTTGAAAGGAATCAACTGTTGCATGAGGAGTATACTCATTTTCTGTCTGATGTTCTGGAGAAAGGATATGCTGAAAAGGTGCCAGAGCATCAATTAGATCGTGATGATGGAAAGGTTTGGTATATTCCTCATCATGGAGTATTACATGCAAAGAAAGGAACATTGAGGGTCGTGTTTGATTGTGGGGCAACGTTTAGAGATACTTCACTCAACAAACAATTGTTGCAAGGTCCCAATCTTACAAATTCCCTTTTGGGAGTATTGTTACGATTCAGACAGGAAACCATAGCACTAATGGCTGACATTCAAGCTATGTTTCATCAGGTCAAGGTAGCAGAAGATGATGTGGATTTTCTTCGGTTTTTATGGTGGTCTGATGGAAACTTGAAGCAGGAAGTCACTACATATAGAATGATAGTCCATCTGTTTGGAGCCGCGTCTTCTCCAAGTTGTGCATGTTATGCATTAAGACGAACGGCAGAGGACAATCAAGCACTTTTTCAATCAGAAGTGATCGACACTGTCTTTAATTGTTTCTATGTAGATGACTGCTTGAAAAGCATCTTCTCAGAGGAGGCTGCTATTGCCATGGTGCAGGATCTTATTGCTCTTTGTCAAAAGGGTGGATTTTGTTTGACGAAATGGACTAGTAATAGCCGTAAGGTACTACAATCAGTTCCAGAAGAGTACAGAAGTAAGGACATCCAGTACTTGGATTTAGACCGGGACAAGCTGCCTGTAGAACGAACTTTGGGGCTCCAGTGGTGTGCAGAAGCTGACACGTTTCAATTTAAACTGCAGTTGAAACCCCATCAGTGCACAAGAAGAGGAATTTTGTCTACTGTTAGTTCAGTTTATGATCCTATGGGATTTCTTGCTCCTCTTATGTTGCCCGCCAAGTTGCTTCTACAGGAGATGTGTAGACAGAATCTGGGCTGGGATGAAGAAATACCTCCAGCTCTCAGAAAACAGTGGACTTGTTGGATTTCTAATTTGGATGAAGTGTCAGAGTTTCAAGTAGGCCGATGCTTAAAACCTACAGATTTCGGTGAAATCATGCATGCCTGTTTGCATAATTTTTCAGATGCCTCTGAAAAAGGATATGGTATGGTTACTTATCTTAGGATGATTAACAGTGATGATAAAGTGCATGTAACATTTCTACTTGCTAAGTCCAGAGTGGCTCCCCTTAAAACTCTAACCATTCCTCGCTTGGAGTTAACAGCAGCTGTTCTCTCTGTTAAAGTGGACCAGATGTTGAGAAGGGAATTAAGACTTCAATTGGAGAACTCAGTTTTTTGGACTGACAGTCAAACTGTGCTAAAGTACATCAAAAATGAAGACAAACGCTTCCAAAACTTTGTTGCAAATAGGGTCTCTTACATTAGAGATAGGACATTGCTTCAGCAGTGGAGATATGTTGCCACCAAGGAAAATCCGGCAGATGATGCTTCACGTGGAATGCATATCAAGGCATTTATGCACAGTAAGAGATGGATTGCAGGTCCTAGCTTTCTTTGGAGAACAGAAGAGCATCAGTTACACCCCAAAGAGCAAATTGTCGATATGCACGAAGATGATGATCCAGAGATCAAGAAAGATCTTAGAGTGAATGCTGTTATCATGCAAGATATCCAGAATGCCAGTAACGGTCTTATCACACATTTTTCAGACTGGAAAAAACTGAAAGTGGCAGTTGCTTGGATGCTCAAGGTAAAAAAGCTACTGAAACTGATATGTCTCAAAAGAAAGGAATTACTGTTACTGGAAAGGAATTGCAATGCTTCAAAATCAGACATAGATTTACAAATGAAGTCATTCAAGGCAACTTTGGGTGGACAATTTTTGTCGTTGGAAGACCTCTTTGAGGCTGAAATAGCCATTGTTCGCTTCAGTCAGCAGCAAGAGTTTCGAGATGAGATTCAACAACTGAAGCATGGTTCTTGTGGGCTCAAAAAGGAGAGCAGCATATACAGATTGGACCCTGTATTGGATGACGAACTCATCAGAGTAGGAGGAAGACTCAGAAAGGCAGCCATGCCTATCGAAGCCAAACATCCCATCATTTTGTCCAAAAATCACCATGTGTCAAATCTTCTACTTCGTCACATTCATGACCAATTGGGTCATTGTGGTAGGAATCATATGTTGTCCAAACTCAGACAAACATATTGGATTATAAACGCTAATGCTGCTGCAAGAAAAGTAATTTCCAAATGTATTGTATGTAGACGTTACAAAGGAAAGACGGGCGAACAAAAGATGTCTGACCTACCTCTTGAACGAATTACACCTGATCTTCCACCTTTTACAAATACTGGTGTGGATTACTTCGGTCCTATCGAAGTTAGAAGAGGACGTAGTACAGTAAAACGATACGGAGTGATTTTTACTTGTATGGCAAGTAGAGCGGTGCACTTGGAAGTAGCCTATTCTTTGGACACAGATGGATGTATAAATGCTCTACGAAGATTTATTTCTCGTAGAGGTCAAGTAGTACACATCAGGTCAGATAATGGAACAAACTTCATTGGTGCCAACAGAGAGTTAAAAGAGGCTATTTCTGCATGGAACGACAAGCAAATTGAAAAGGAGTTACTTCAAGTAGGGGTTCAGTGGAGCTTCAATCCACCGGCTGGATCCCATTATGGAGGTGCATGGGAGCGCATTATTCGGATGGTGAGAAACATTCTTTGCTCTGTACTTCGCCAACAAACACTGGATGACGAATCCTTTCATACCATTCTGTGTGAAGTAGAATCAATCCTAAATGATCGTCCCATTACCAAGGTATCCAGTGATCCCAATGACCTTGAAGCTCTTACTCCAAATCATCTGCTTCTCATGAAAGGCAAGCCTGCTTTACCACCAGGTCTTTTTGAAAGAACAGATCTCTATGTGAAAAGAAGATGGAAACAAGTGCAGTACCTAGCTGATCTTTTCTGGAAAAGATGGATACGGGAGTATCTTCCTCTACTCCAAAAACGTCAAAAATGGACAAAGGAACGTCGAAGTTTTAGTACAGGGGACATTGTACTTTTACTGGATCCTACTGCGCCTCGTGGCTCATGGCCACTTGGTCGAGTATTAGAAACCTTTTCAGATGATAAGGGCCTGGTACGAACTGTAAAGGTTAAAACCAAGAGTAGTATTTTAGAACGACCTGTAAGAAAGCTTTGTCTGTTGCTGGAGGTAAATGACTAATGTGGACTGTTACAGTCTGTGTCATGTGGTGCTTCAATATTTGTTATGGCTCCTTTACGTAATATTTGTAATTGTTATGTTAATTACCATAATCAATTAAGGGGCCGGTGTGTAGGAGCCATTTTTTGTGTTGTAGTGATTTATGTTGTCCACTAGGTGTCACTAACTGAAAACTATAACTGAGACGCCTGTGTAAGCGAGGAAGAGCGTCAGGTATGGGAAAGCACACGGTTTTTGACCGTGCTACAGAGTAACTTGTTTGCTAGCCAGAAAACAGCAGTGTTTAGATATGTGCTGTGTATACATGGAGTGAATGTTATATTGATATGATAAAGAAGAAAGGAGAAGCAAAGATTGAGGCTTTGTTTAATTCACCTGCACAAATAAAGACATTCTGCTTAAAAACAACTTTAGCATGCATGGACTCTGATTGCACGCGTGAAATACGTGCTCACCCCCATTTCTGGCGATAACAGCAATGGAAGGCTGTTATAAAAAGTTAATAACCCAACAAAGTACCAAATATTGAAATAAACTGGTTGAGTTATTAATAAATAACTTAATAAAAGGTTAAAAATAACCAAAAAATGTATCTTAACTGATCGACTTATTATTAAATAACTTAAAGGTTAAAAATAACCCAACAAAGCATCAAACATGTAACTCAACTTGTTGAGTTATTAATAATAAACTTAATAAAAGGTTAAAAATAACCAAACATGTAACTCAACTGATCGACTTATTAATAAATAACTTAATAAAAGGTTAAAAATAACCAAAAACGTAACTCAACTGGTCGACTTATTAATAAATAACTTAAAGGTTAAAAATAACCCAAACAAAGCATCAAACATGTAACTCAACTGGTCGACTTATTAATAACAAACTTAATAAAAGGTTAAAAACAACCCAACAAAACACCAAATATTGAACTCAACTAGTTAAGTTATTAATAAATAACCAAATAAAGGTTAAAAATAACCCAACAAAGCACAAAATATTGAACTCAACTGGTCGAGTTATTAATAAATAACTTAATAAAAGGTTAAAAATAACCAAAAAATGTAACTCAACTGATCGACTTATTATTAAATAACTTAATAAAGGTTAAAAATAACCCAACAAAGCATCAAACATGTAACTCAACTGGTCGACTTATTAATAAATAACTTAATAAAGGTTAAAAATAACCCAAACAAAGCACCAAATATTTAACTCAACTGGTCGACTTATCAATAAATAAATTATTAAAAGTTTAAAATAACCCAACAAAGCATCAAATATGTAACTCAACTGGTCGAGTTATTAATAAATAACCAAATAAAGGTTAAAAATAACCCAACAAAGCACAAAATATTGAACTCAACTGGTCGAGTTATTAATAAATAACTTAATAAAAGGTTAAAAATAACCAAAAAATGTAACTCAACTGATCGACTTATTATTAAATAACTTAATAAAGGTTAAAAATAACCCAACAAAGCATCAAACATGTAACTCAACTGGTCGACTTATTAATAAATAACTTAATAAAGGTTAAAAATAACCCAAACAAAGCACCAAATATTTAACTCAACTGGTCGACTTATCAATAAATAAATTATTAAAAGTTAAAAATAACCCAACAAAGCACCAAATATGTAACTCAACTGGTCGAGTTATTAATAAAAAACTTAATAAAAGGTTAAAAATAACCAAACATGTTACTCAACTGGTCGACTTATTAATAAATAACTTAATAAAGGTTAAAAATGACCCAACAAAGCATCAAACATGTAACTCAACTGGTCGACTTATTAATAAATAACTTAATAAAGGTTAAAATAACCCAACAAAGCATCAAAGATGTAACTCAACTGGCTAAGTTATAAATAAACAACCAAATAAAGGTTAAAAAATAACCCAACAAAACACCAGATATTTACCTCAACTGGTTGTGTTATTAATAAATAACCAAATAAAGGTTAAAAAATTGGTGGAGTTAATCATAAAATAACCTAAAGATTCGTTTCACAGAGATGGGTTGCTGCTGGAAGGGCATGCACTGTGTAAATATGTGATGGATAAGTTGGCGGTTCATTCCGCTGTGGCGACCCCGGATTAATAAAGGGACTAAGCCGACAAGAATATGAATAAATGAATAAAGATTAAAAATAACCCAACAAAGCACCATATATTTAACTCAACTGATCGACTTATTAATAAATAACTTAATAAAGGTTAAAAATAACCAAAAATGTAACTCAACTGATCGACTTATTAGTAAAAACTTAATAAAGGTTAAAAAAAAACAACAACAAAGCACCAAATATTAACTCAACTGATCGACTTATTAATAATTAACTTAATAGAGGTTAAAAATAACCCAACAAAGCACCAAATATTGAACTCAACTGGTCGAGTTAATAAATAACTTAATAAAAGGTTAAAAATAACCAAAAATGTAACTCAACTGATCGACTTATTAGTAAATAACTTAATAAAGGTTAAACAAAAACCAACAAAGCACAGATATTTCACTTAACTGGTCGAGTTATTATTAAATAACTTAATCAAGGTTAAAAACAACCCAATAAAAGCACCAAATATGTTTAACTCAACCACTGGGTTAAATAAATAACTCAACATTTTTTAGAGAGTATTATAGCACTGAAGCACTGTAGTAGTTAACGTTACAATAATTTACAAACAGTATTGTCACACACCAACAGTCGGTATTTTCATCATGACAGAAAGACAACACGCGAGTCTAACGTGGAGATTCCCTGACTAAATCCACATAGACAACAGTATGACACACACAAACAGCGCCTTAATAAAACAATGTACAGTAGGATTTCGCTACAAAAGTTATAACACTTCTGAGGAAAAAGCCCTACGCAGTTGTGAAACACAACACAACTAACGTTAATGACAAACAGCTGTTGGGAGAATCCGCGCGAATCGGGTTTGTTTTGCTGTGAGGAAAGTAACAGCTCGAGGAACTCCAACGGTAAAAAGTGCGTACAGTTTAACAGCAACGCTATAATCCGCATATTATATCAGCCACAGCACACTCACACACTATATAGTGAGGAAACGAGGTTATAACCTGATTTTGTGGCGAAATGTTAGACGCTAAAACGGTGTCCTCCCCAAATGTCCGTTAAAAACAGAACGCTAATGACAAGCAGCTGTGCGTGAAGGTGTGTAAACGCTCCTCACCTGCACGACACTGTAATCTCAACTTTTGTTGCAGGAATTGTGGCGTTGAGCGGGTCGA
>NC_141024.2:74107500-74110000 GCF_052040795.2 Danio rerio | reverse complement strand
TCAAATTTCATTGAGTATTAGTGAATAATGATCATTGAGTAATAGTGAATAATGGTTACCGTAACTGCGCTTTGTGTCAATGGCAGGACTGAATGGTTGCATTTACGGCAAGTGGCTCTTTTGTTGAAGTACAAATGAGGCTTTATTGATAATTCAAGTGGATAAACGGATATTTTGTGAGGTCTCACATCTGAAACAGACGAGCTCCTGATTATTATGAAACTCTGATGATACTTGTGCTTATTGTGTTACTGTTTAAAATAGTTTATGATGCATTTACAATTATTTATTTATTTATTTATTTATTTATTTACTTATTTATTTGCTTATTTATTTGCTTATTTACTTGTTTATTTGCTTATTTATTTGCTTATTTACTTGTTTATTTACGTATGTATTTATTTATGTATTCACTTATTTATTTAATTGATTGTTTATTATTTATTTATTTATTTATTTATTTATTTATTCACTTATTCATTCATGTAATTATGTATTTATATATTTATTTATTTATTTAATTATTTATTCATTTATTTATTTATTTATTCATTTATTATTTTATTTATTCATTTATTTATTTATTCACTTATTTATTTACTTAAGTTATAAAATTATTTATTTATTTATTTATGTAATTGTTTATGTATTTATTCAATTTCATTATTCATTTATTTATTCATTTACTTTTTTATTTATGCAATTATTTACGTATTTACTTATTTATTAACTTATTTATTCATTCATTTATTTATTTATTCATTAATTTTACTTATTTTTTTATTCATTTATTCACTTATTTATTTACCTATTTATTCATTTATTTATTTATTTATTTATTTATTTATTCATTTACTTATTTAATTTTTTATTTATTTAAATATTTATTCACTTATTTATTTATTATTTATTTACTGATTTATGTATTTACATATACTTATTTATTTATTTTATTCACTATTGCCATGCATGATAATAATAATAAGAAGAATAAGAATTATTATTATTATTATTATTATTATTATTATCATCATCATGATCATTATTATTTATTTCTAATAGTTTATATACAACTATATGCAATAAAGTAAACAATATATAAAGCAATACCTTAACGGTGATGATAAATTATAAATTTATAACCTATGTAGGTTTCCCAGAGATGGGTTGCAGCTGGAAGGGCATCCGCTGTGTAAAACATTTGCTGAATAAGTTGTTGGTTCATTCCCCTGTGGCAACCCTAGATTAATAAAGGGACTAGACCCATACGGAATCTGTACTATCCACAGATTTTTGCAGATGTCTAGCCCATCACTGAGCCTATTAATTCACTTGTGTAAATGTGTGTCGATTCACAATTATACTGTTGGAGAATGTTGGGGGGAAAAAAACAAGCATTGACTTCATTTTTCACGTTTGAGTGAACTATCCCTTTAAAATGTCAAAGGTTGTGCCTCTGCTCAGTGGGTCAGTTTCGTTCTCTCTTCATCTAAACACATCAGAAGCTGCATCTAATCAATAAAAATAGGCTTTAATTCATCCAGCGTGAGAGAAGAAAGAGCTGCGATTCATGACACTCCCTATCCTTTAACAGATGATCGTGTTGCTCTACCTGCCTACTACAGTTGAGACTGAATGTCTTTCCAGTAGGAAGCAGATGAATGACTTGTGCTCGAGCTGAGAGATTCCTTACACTCCAGTGAATCCCTCTTCTGCTAAATTTAGACGAGTCCTTGTGAGATGGAAACAGCTGCTGGCCGAGGAGGAAACACTTTCTCCGATGGCCAATGACATTACACGCAACACGCAGCCAAGAGCCTGATAGACGTCTGCGGGAGCTTGTACTAGAACACAGACACTAGTGTGTGCTATTGATTGTAGGGCTTAAAGTGACAACATGTATTCATTAATCTAGCCTGGTGATGTAATAATTCTGAAAGTAATCATTTGCTTGATGAACTCAATAGAGAATATTTGTTGATTGGTCAAAAATCTGAATTGGTTTGGGTTGACTGACTGACTGACTGACTTGATTGGTTTCCCCAAACAACAGCGTAACTCACGGCTGAACGGCCATAGTGTGATGCATAGTGTATATATATATATATATATGCTATTATAAAAGATTAAACCAACTACAATAGCTAAAACATAGGCTAATCTCATGCAGCCTATAAATGAGATATGGTCAAATAATGTCAAAACTACTTTTGTTTATTTGTTGCCATAATTAAATATAGATTCAGAAATTATTATAATAATAATTATTATTATTAATATTATTATTATTATTATTATTATTATTATTATTTATTTATTTATTTATTTGAAAAGTCTACTTTTACAACTTTGACACACTCAAACCTCTGCAGAAATGTTCTCATAAATTAAAATAATTTTCCATATCCCATATTGTTTTGTTTTCACAAGCTTTGGAGATTTCCGCTTGTAAATCATAGGTCACCTATAGCTTTTGGTATGAGGCACGGCTGCATTATGC
>NC_141024.2:74080000-74100000 GCF_052040795.2 Danio rerio | reverse complement strand
AAAGCATCAGAGTTACATACCAAACCGCTTTACTTTGGTATTTTATAATATTATTATAACGTCACATATTAGGCATTAAACGTCACATATTATTATTATTACTATTAATAATAATAGCAAATATAATAACAACAACATTATTATTATTATTATTATTATTAAACATTCATTCATTGTCTTTTCAGCTGAGTCCCTTTATTAATCTGGGGTCGTTACAGCGGAATGAACCGCCAATTTATCCAGCACATGTTTTACGCAGCGGATGCCGTTCCAGTTGCAACCCATCACTGGGAAACATCCATACACTCTCATTCACAGTCATACACTACGGACAATTTAGCTTACCCAATTCACCTGTACCACATGTGTTTGGAAACCCATGCAAACACGGGGAGAACATGCAAACTCCACCCAGAAACAGCAACTGACCCAGCCGAGGCTTGAGCCAGTGAGCTTCTTGCTGTGAGGCAAACATGCTACCCACTGTGCCACCGTGCAGCCATTATTAATTATTATAATTATTTTTTTTTGTTATATTATTATTATTATTATTATTATTATTATTATTATTATAAATATTTATTTATTTATTTAGTATTACTATTATTTATTTTCATTATTTATTATTATTTAAAATTTTCATTACTATTGCTATTATTAATTTTATTATTATTATTATTATTATTATTATCATTATTTATTTATTTAGTATTAATTAATTATTATGTAATATTATTATTTTGTATTATTTTGTATTTTTTTACCATTACTATTATTATTATTAATTATTATATTATTATTATCATTATTTATTTATTATTATTTTTATTATTTAATATAATTAATTATTATTAATAATATTATTATTATTATTATCATTATTATTATTATTATTGTTGTTGTTGTTGTTGCCATTATCATCATTATTTATTTAATAATAATAATAATAATTATTATTATTATATTGTAATTATTATTTTTACCAATTGAAATAATAATAAAATGATAAAAATTATGAACAAGAACAATAAAATAAACATTAAATATGAAAATAAAAACAAAGATAATAATAAAGTCATTAATAATAATAATAATAATAATAATAAAAACAATATAAATAATAATGATAATGGCAACAACACAAATAATAATAATAATAATATAATAATAATAATAATAATAAATTAATAATAATAACAATTACAACAACAAAAAATAATAACATTATTATTATTATTATTAATAATAATAATAATAATAATTGAAATTTAAAACTGCCTTTATTTTAGCTGATATAAAACAAATACAACTTTCACCAGAAAAAAATATAGGAAATACTGTGAAAAATTCTTTGCACTATTAAAAATAATTTGGGAAATATTTGAAGAAAAAAAACGACAGGAGGGTGAATAATTTTGACCTTAACTGTATATATACACAATTGATGACAGAATTAATAGCCCCCTTTGATTTTTTTTTTCTTTTTTTTATTATTTCCCAAATGATGTTGAACAGATTCAGGAAATGTTCACAGCATGTCTGATAATATTTTTTCTTCTGGAGAAAGTCTTATTTGTTTTATTTCTGCTAGAATAAAAGCAGTTTTAAATTTTTTAAAAGCCATTTTAAGGTCAATATTATTAGCCCCTTTAAGCTATATATTTTTGGATAGTCTACAGAACAAACCATCATTATACAATGACTTGCCTAATTACCCTAACCTGCCTAGTTAACCTAATTAACCTAGTGAAGCCTTTAAATGTCACTTTAAGCTGTATAGAAGTGTCTTGAAGAATATCTAGTCTAATATTATTTACTGTCATCATGAAAAAGAGAAAATAAATCAGTTATTAGAGATGAGTTATTAAAACTATTATGATTAGAAATGTGCTGGAGAAATCTGCTCTCCATTAAACAGAAAATGAGGAAAAAATAATTCAGGGGGCTAATAATTCTGACTTCAACTGTGTGTATATATATAGTGTTGATAAGCAGTTGCAAAGGTGAACTGTGTGGTGTTGCTATGCAGTTTTATGTAGCTTTGAAACTCTCGAGTAGTTAACAAGGCATTGATATTTGGTTGGAATGGTGTTGCCAGGGTGTTGCTAAGGTGCTCTGGTACATTCAGCATGCTTTTGTACATATTATCCTGGGTAGTTAGTTAACAAGACTTTGCTGTGTATTAGCACATTTGTTCCGAGTAGTTGCCAAGGTGTTGCTAGGGTGTTCTGGTGGATGTAGATCATTGTTGTACCTGGGTAGTTAACCATTTATTGATAATTTGTTGCCAGGGGTTCCCACGGTGTTGCTAAGATAGTAACTTGCCCGAGTAGTTAATAGCAAATTGATTTTAGCACAGGGTAGCTAAAGTTTAAGGCATTTTGTTAGCATATTGTGGTATTGACTGCCTAAATACTTGCTTGGGGGTTATTAAAGTGTTGCTATGTAGTTGCAAAGGTGATCTAAGTAGTTGGCAGGGTGTTGCTACACAGTGGCTAGGGTGTAATGGTGGTCTAAACACACTGTGCAGGATGAGTTATGTACTTTAAATACTTCCTTCAGCATCTGAAGCTGTAGGCTAACAGTACTTGTACAGCACGCTGTGTGTGTGTTGATGTGTAAATGGCCGTCACTCACTCTGAGGCAGTAAAGAGCTGACTGCTGTTGGTGCAGACGTCATTGACGGAGCTTTCGTGACCTCTTACTTCTCCCAGAGCTCTGAGCGTGTGCGTGTGCCAGAATTTGAGCAGTCCGCCTTTGCAGCCGGTCACCACCGCACTGGAGCCAGGAACCACGGCCAGAGAGCTCAGCGGGTCACAGTGAGCCCTCTCCACCTGCTGCGAGATCAACAAACAGCCACACAAATCAGCTCGTGAGGGATTTACTACGGTCAGTGGATGCATCGGACAAACTAAAGTCAACTTCGGTCAAAATCTCAGCAAGCTGACTCGTACTGTCATTCAGTAACGCCTTAAGGAAACGCTGCTATGCTAATATGCTAATACTTAGCACTGTCCTACATTTTACATACAGTTTTGTTCATTAAAAGTTGGCTTTCCCTGCTGAAAAATCCAGCCTAGGCTGGTTGGCTGGTTTTAGCTGGTCGACCAGGCTGGTTTTAGAGGGGTTTTGGCCACTTCCAGGCTGGTTTCCAGCCATTTCCAGCCTGGTCTTAGCTTGTCAGGCTGGGAGATGACCAGCTAAAACCAGCTTGACCAGCCTAGCCAAGCTGGGAGTCCAGCCAAAACCAGCTATATCCAGCTTAAACCAGGCTGGTCAAGCTGGATTTGGCTGGTCATTTTCCAGCCTGACCAGCTAAGACCAGGCTGGAAATAGCTGGAAACCAGCCTGGAAGTGGCCAAAACCCCTCTAAAACCAGCCTGGTCGACCAGCTAAAACCAGCCAAGGTTGGTTTAAGCTGGATTTTTCAGCAGGGTTAGCATATATGTAGCTAAGCTAACAGCATGACACATTAGACACACTAAGAATTGAGCCTAAAACTGTAGCATGTTATGCTAGGCGACCATTACTAATTTCTATATGGGCTACCCTACGCCACACAATACAGTGATTTATCTTTGGGAATGACGCCTAGAACTGCTGCTTAGGTAGGCAGCTCGCTAGGCTTTGGAACATTGCTGTCCATCCTCGCAGCGGTACGTACCTCTTGCATCTGTTTGCTGGCTAGGTCCCATTTTTTAATGCAGGAGTCTCTGGCAGCAGTGAACAGAGAGTCGCCCTGCGTGGCCACAGCCTCCAGCCCGTCCTGATGAGCTGGGTCAAAATGATGAGCGGCGCTGATGCTGCCTTGAGCTCCTTCCAGCACGTCAAACATCTGCAACACAAGAACATCAAGGCCTCAGGAATACAGCACAGGCCCTAAAAGCACAGCCAGTGTTGTATCTTGAGTTAATAAAGGTAACTCAGAGCCAAACGTTCATGCTGGTCATTTATTGGGACACCACCAAGACAATACACATCCAACTGGTAACACACCTGCTGGTCTTCTTCTTAGCCCCTTATATACTGCACACACCATCAAGTGACACATCGCCCCCTACTGGACAACATTATTATGCTATATTACAGCCAGCAAGCATGCGCACAAGCATTTGCATGAGCAGTTAACAAGGTCATGAAAAATGGTTGTCAAGTTGTTCCGGTACTGGAGACGCAGCACAATGTTGTATTTATTTGCCTGGGTGCTGTAGTTAGTTGTGTAGTTTATTTGCTGAAAGGTTGTAATCGAGTATCCTAGTGTTTTAGACACATTTAAAGGGTCACGAAACACCAAAACACATTTTTTGAGCTATTGACAGTCGTATATGTGTCCCACGCTGCTAAAAACACTATTAGGACACCTATATTTCACTAAAAAGTGTAAATTGGTTGTTTTTGCGTTATTTCAAGCAAATTCGTACTTCCTGTTTGAAACGAATTTTTGAAGCTGCGTCACGGTCATGACATAATAGTGTGTATTCCAGCGTGCAGACTGGGCGTCTGAGCCAGAGTGTGTCTTATTACGTCTTACAGTGTGATGCATTAATGCATGAGTAAGCCTTGGTTCAAACCAATCAGCGCGCTCTATTGTGCAACTTCATTAATATTCATTAGTGTCACCGTCTTTACACCACAGAGACGCCACGTTGTGTTGGCAAAACAAGCGTGAAGTGTTGCTTTTAAATTTTGCTGCAGTTAAGTTTCGTTTTCATTTTCTCTCTGTGAGAGCTCAGACTCACGTGTGGATTAACAGTGTACGCGACGCGCGACAACAATAACTTACGTGTCTAAGGGGGATTATTGTTTACCTGAGAGCTGTTCTCATCTGCAAACGCTGAGATCCGGATTCCGGATGTAGTCTTCTCTTCAGACGCGGCTCTAGTTGCTGGTGATTGTCCTGTCTCTACAGATTTGGTAAGTGAGCGACCAGTGCTCTTTGTTTATTCAGTTTGTTCGTATCGAATTAAGTTAACTATTGCACTGAGGGCAAACATGTTAGCACCGCATTTTGTGACCGGAATAACACACGCGGCTTTCTGACGTTACCTGCCGTGTGCGTCTAAGTTTCCGGGAAATGCGGAGTTTTTTTTCTGTCATTCGCCGTGCGGTATCAAACATTGCATGAAAAATACAGGCTTAGAGCACATCCTCGAATCAAATATCGCGTTTGTCGCGAGGGACATGAATGAATTCCCTGAATGAAAGAGCCAAACTGCAGTTAAAGTCCACCAGTTAATAATTTGGCAAATAATTCCACTACAGATGTCCATGTAGGTTAAACACCATCTCTTTCTCCTGTGTGTGTATTTTGACTAAAACTCGCGCGTGCCCAAATAGACACTCCCACACCCTCCCACTTTAGTTCCTCCGACACTCCCCCCTAAACAGAGCTGGACACCCCCACTTTTCTGACTTTTTCCAAAGTGGAGGTGTGAAAACACCCTGCTGAAACGAGGGGGTTTCATGGCCCTTTAAAAAGTATACGTTTGTTTTGGATGGCTGTCAAGATGTTATCTAGTTTGTAAAACTAAATCTGTCGGTGTTGTTTTCATTGTCTCGTATCCAGACCTTTACGTTTTCGCGGCTGTAGCTCTCTGTCGTTGGAACTGAGTGATTGACAGCAATCCATTCGCGTTCTGTTCTAGCGCAGTGGGCCAATGAGAAGAGCTTGAAGGCGGGGCAAGCATTCACTGCAGCAAGTTGACATGTCGACTGTTTTAAACCATTCCTGTGCGCTGCGTTTGGCGTTTTTAGGTGCAAAGATGCTTAATGCATGAATGCCTCCTAATTCCGCGCACGTGTTGAACATTTTGCTGTGAAAACTGGTCGCACAACATCAATTTTATGCACTCCCACATATATTTTGATGTTGCATAGATCAATTTTCAGGCGCATATGCGACCAAAACAATCGCAATTTCGAGCCCTGGCTCATATCCACAGCTATAAATGTACCGAAACCAAAATGTTCCCAAATGCCAAACCCGCTGTTGGTTATAGGAGGATTACATTAACATTACTAGCCATTTTGTATGAAATGGTCTCGAATCATGAATGAATGGTCTCGTACTGAACGGTTTAATACGAATATATATATATATATATATACACACAGTTGAAAGCAGAGGTTTCTGCTTGGTGGTGTCTATGTGCGTTTGTAGCTGTTTTATGCAGGATTTTATCTAGCAGGATTATTGATGTATAGACACACTAGTTAGCGAAGTGCGCCAATTTGTATTTCTATTTTTATTTAGTGTAAGTTTAGGAGGCTTTTTCATACTGTTATTTTCTTATTTAGTGGATTGGGGAGGAGATTAAGGGAATATTTTTATTATATTTATTTCTTTGATTTGCTAGCGCAACTTTTAGTTTCCTGTCCCGTTTGTCTTGGTTCTTTTCAACTTTATATTATTGTTTGTAAATATTGTAAATTACCCTGGGCGCAATAAATCTGTTGCGGTGCTAATTCGTTGTTTTGGGGTTCCTCTTGCCATCTTCATCATCAGTTTATACTTTGGTCATCTTTATGCTACTCCTTTTAATTCCCTAGACATAATGCCATCAAGGATCGTAACAATGCCTTCTTCAGCGTTCTTGTGTTCTTGTGTCCTTGTGTCCTTGTGTTCTTGTGTCCTCGTGTAATATCATCATCAACCACTAAGGCTCACTTCCAAAAATCAAGACTGCAAGAACGGAGGACGCGTGAAAGTTCCCGCATGTGTTTTTGATATGGAGGAAACGTCGATGCAGAGCTGAGAGCAAAACTTGATGTAATTAATTACTTTTTTTCTGTTTTTTCGAATTATAGAAGTATCGGATCGGGTTTCGGTATCGGCTAAGGGTGTCACGATTTCGATTTTAAATCGAAATCGATCGAAATGTATGTTTAATTTCGATAATCGAATCAAAAAATAGAATCGTCGATGCTGCCACGCCCCCAATGTCACGTCAGCTTGGCTTGCCAAGTGGGAAAAACAGGCTTGCTGAAGTGCTTGTTAAACTGCAGACGCAGGAGACCCGTCGACAGGGATTAAACTTTCAGGGCTCGACAATAAGGACTGCCCGATGGCCCTGGGCCAGCGTGCGAGATGCTCGGGTCAGTGTACAGTGCTGCCTTGTTGCCTGACAGATCGAGCCAGAGCTGCGTGCTGCGACTGTCTGTCAATTGTGTGCAAATACAATCTTACGGTGCTTTCACACATAGACGTTTATTTCAGAATCTGTCTCGTTTCCCCTGTTAGCGCGGTTTGTTTGGCTGTTTGGTTTTGTTCCAGCAGTTGCGCTCGCATCCGCGCCAAATCAATCAGTCCGAGATCGCCTGAATGAGACGGTCTCTGCCCTATTGAGCGAATCGATTGTAGTGACAAAACAAAACAATTCAACGAACTAACGACGCAGGCTATATCACAGTGTATTATGATCGTGTAATCGGCTATATGAAGAGAGAATGATGAGAAGGGCGAGATGTCATTCTTAACGGTATATGCGAAAGCGAAAGCATTCTGAAATATTACCGAGAGCTGTTTATCCAGCCTGACCTTGGTTTATCCGTTAGGAAAATTGACTGAAGTTACTATCTGATCATTTGTTCATGTTTTAATCTTATAATATGTTGTGTTAGGCCAGTTGTTTTGTTCTTTCTTTCGAGCTGTCAGTGCGGAAATGATCAACATTGATCTGCTTCGCGATCTGATGCAGTCTCGGTTCATCTGCTACGTCTCTCTATAATTCAAGCCTAAAATGTAGAATTCTAGCCAACGTTTCTTTAATAGATTGATTAGTTCAATAGATCGATTTTGGTAATTATGTCTGTAATTACCTTTATTCAATTACTGTATGATTTGTTTATGGGTAAAACAAAGACCATGCAGGTCAGGTAGTTTAAACGGTAGGCTACAAATAATTAATTCGTTATTAATTAATTAATTATTTATAATCGAAAATCGAATCGTGATTTAAGAATCGAAAATGTAATCGAATCGAGGATTTGGAGGATCGTGACACCCTTAGTATCGGCTAATACTCAAAATCAAATGACTCAGACTCAATGGCAAAAAAACCTGATCGGGACATAACTAGTGTTATGTGGTTGTCAAAGTGTTCTGAAATGTTCCCATTTTGAGAAGATAGCAACGAATTGATAATTGGTTGCCATTGTGTTGCTAGGCGGTCATTGTTTATTTTTTGTCAGGGTATATTATCTTTAGGGTTGATAATAGTGGCTGCCCAAGTGTTGCGATGCCGTTACTTGCGTGTTCCGGTGCTGTAAGCACATTGAGATCGTATGTATTTGGCTTGGTGTTGATCAACGTGTTGCTAAGTGGTATATCAAACCTAAAAGCAAGTCTAGCAGAGCCCACAAGCATGTTCCTTGATCGCTTCTGCATCTACTGTTTGTGTTCAAGCAGCCATACAAACGCTGTGTAATTGCACATGAGCTGTAACCGAAAGGTGTAAATTACCATATGGAAATATGTGAGCAAACCCCGAGGCTCCTATGTTAGAGCGTGTAAGGATGACTAAACATACCTTCACGGTGTGATCCTTTGAGCCTGTTATGACCACATCTTGACCCTTGCCCATCTGGTCTACTGTCAGACACATTACCGGGCCCAGATGGCCGGTCAGTTTCCCGGTGGACACAAACCTGTAGAGGACATAATGAAAACAATGTGAACATGGAGAATTAAGACTGCTAAGAGAGAACTTGTAGCCATAGTTAACTGGGTAACCCTTGTTGTGGCTTAGTCAAGGAGTATGTCGGTTTCAATATTAGAGTTGAAGGGTTTTCAGATTAGTTTTTGTCTAGAAGGAGTTTGAAGAAAATCTAGCGGAGTAACAGTAAATCCAGAGTTTAGCTATAGCTACACAACCCTGAAGGTATTTTTTAATGGTTGCAATACAGAGTTGCCAAGTCATGTGTATTAGCTTTAAAACACACAACTGATTGTCTTCACACACTCTCACACCACAGGCCTGATCATATACCAGTGCAATGAGGCGCATGTGTTTCAGGAAAGGAAGTGTTTTTAGATATAACTCACCGTTTTTTGACTGCTTTTGTTCATTGATTAATTTGGAAATTACTTTTGAATCAAATCTTAATACCGCTTAACAAACAGAATTATCAATGCCTTCAATGGAGTACGTCCACCACCGTTTCCCAAATCCAAGGTCAAAAGGAAGAAGCTTGTTCAGCAGATGGTCTTCAACCATTTTCTCGCAAGTGATGGGTTCAGTTTTTCCACGTAACAAAAGACGTTTGGCCAGAGGAGAAATGGTCGTGCCCAGCTGAGTCTGGTTTCTCTCAAGGTTTTTTCCTTCACTTTGGTCAATTGGTGAAGTTTGTTCCTCCACTGTCGCCACTGGCTTGCTTGGTATTCCTTTCCTTTTCATAGATTTGCTCTTCAGTATTTGGACTTTCAGCAGTGAACTCAATATTGTCAAAGTGCCCGTGCCAACCAATGAAATCAAAGAAGGCGGAGCTTTACCTTTCAGGGAAGCCAATTTAACTCAAGTGAGAAGCATCATATTTTAACATTAAAATGGTGAGGTAAAATGATTGACTGATCCCCCACCCACTCCCTCCCCTAAACCCAACCAATAGTGTTTTCAAAAGCACCAACTGACCAATTCACCTGGTAAAAGGAACAGCGTCATACCGTCCCGTAGCGTTCATTTTAAAGACTAAATCCAGCCATACATTCTTCTGGCTACAAAATTCGCGATCTTCAGAAATGTATCTAGGACCATGGCTGCGTCCGAAACCGCCTACTACTCATTAGGTACTGCATTTGAATTTAAACGTACTACTCCTACTCGGCCATTAGAAAAGTACGTTCTAAACAGTATGAATGTGAAAAGTATGAATGGAATTCGGACGTACTACATCCGCCATTTTATCATGGTCACGTGACCTACCTGTTTCAGTTGAGTCACCTCACTTCCATTCATGAATTCTCTCACGGGGCATTATGGGATAGCGCAGCATGCATGAGCACTTCAGAATCTCGCCTGAAGTAGTAAGTCATCCGGGTACATCTCGCATACTCATTTTCGAATTCTATGAATTCGGACATACTACTCAGCTCGCATACTGATTTTAGCATACTATATAGTATGGAAGTATGCGGTTTCGGACGCAGCCCATGTTTCCTGAATGACGCTGAGTTGACAGTTAGCCACCAGCACTTACAACCAAGCTTGGTACATAGTTTAATATTTCAGTCGATAATGATGGTCAATTGTAAAGACACAACAACTTTTATTGAGTTTTTGAGTTTGTTTACCCCTAAACATACACACAAACACACACACTATTGACGATTCTCATTCAAAGCTGAACTAAAAAAGATGGCACTGATATTTAGCACCGAGAAGAAAATGAAGCAATACCTCCTCAAGTCCCACATCCTGACTGTGTTGCCTGACGCAGCGTAAAGGAATGTTCCAGAAGGATTGAGGGCGATCTGATTGATCTGGTTTTCTCCTGGTGGGATGGCTACAGCACTGCCCCCGCATGCGTCACCTTGAGACACCTGTCCAGAAGAACTAAAGGAGAGGCAGAGAGCTAAAAATGAGCAGCCGAAGGTCAAACGTCTGCAACCTCTCCAGGGAACACTGGCTCTTAATACATTTATTTATTATTTATTATACCTATTTGTATGCACATTTTAGAATATCACATTAAAGAAGCTTGATTTAAATGAGGCTCATATATTTGAATAAAAAATGAGACCCTATAAGAAAAACAATGTGCATAAATTATGATGGAAACACATTTACAGATCAAATTCCAGCTTGCGCATCAAAAAAAAGTCATGTGATTTAGTTTAATAGATTAAGGAATGACAGAAATGTCCAATAGGATGACAATAATGTACAAACCAGCGGACTAATCACATATTAAAGCATCTGAAATGTTGCTTTGGTCGTTCTAAAATCCCTCAGCCAAAGTCTGTCATCAAAGTGGTTTAGTGTATGCCTTATTCACACATGCTTTATGCTGATTTTCCAGTTTAATTAGCATCTTTGGATAAAAACATAGCTAATAAGACACTAGCGGATTGACTCACGTGAGGGTGCGGATGCATTTGGCGGAGTCACGGATGTCCCACACTTTGACGTAAGCGGTGGAGACAGTGAAGACTAGGCTGGAGCAGTAACGGACAGACACCACACTGCTGGGGTGATCTCCAAGAGACATGATCTCCTGACCAGTAACCAGGTTCCACACCTTACATGTGCGGTCTGAGAGGAAAGAGAACACAAGCTGGGTGAGTCTGGATATAATTCAATGCTTATTTACTATTGCTGCAGGGCAAACATGTGAAACTTCACTCCAGGATAGCCACTGTCTTTTGCTGCGTTCACACCGAACACGGAAGAAGCGGCTAGCCCAAGTGATTTACAGGTTAAGTCAATGCAAAGGCGCGAGTAGATATCCTGCAGCACGATTTGCATGAAGTAGGCGCAAATGAGCAAGCTCCTGATTGGTTAACGTGAAGCGAATGTCCTAAATATCGGATTTTCTAAAGTTAATTGCGCAAAACACTCAACTCGATTGAAGCGCCTAATGCACGTTTCGGGCGAATTGCTCAATTTCGAAAATCTGAACTTTAGCGGACATTTCGCCACATTAACCAATCAGGAGTTTGCTCGTGTAGGGGCGTGATTATGACGTAGCGCCTGTAAATGGTGTCCCAGGGGGAAATCATTCAGCCGACACTGACAACAGTTTATCAAACTGGGCTCGGCTCAGTCAGAGGCACCGCTGAAAGCCTCCGTCATCCAGGTATAGCTTCTAGAGGAGTTTAGTAACTCGCAGACTGGATGCACCACTGAAAGAATCTAGTCGACTCAGACACGGCGCCGAACGAATCTACGCTGTTTTTCAGCCTTTATAAAGCACATAAACACAGCTACTCTCTCAATAAAATCCATGTTAGCCAATTAGCAATGAAGCTATAGTCACCGGGCAGACAGAAGCTCTGCTCATGAATCAAATCCACATCTGTTGTTCAGTGAATTTGACATGCGATTGAAGCGAGTAAACTCAAAATGTTCACGCATCTATTTACGCGCATTTATTCGCATTTGGTGTGAACACAGGAGTAGAGTTTAGCTCCAATGCGAATCAAACACACATGAATCAGATAATCATGAGAAAAGCATAGGAAAAATGTGGGTAAGGCTAATGCTAATGAATAGCGGCTCTCACAAATTTCAAACACAACATTAAAAGTTGGCATATATGCAGCTAAGCTGACAGCATGAAACATTAGACACGCAAGAGACTAAGAACTGAGCCCAAATGTGTAGCATGCTACACAGTAAAACACAGTAAGTTAAGGTAACTCAAACCATTTGAGGAAACCGATTGCTAAAAACCATTTAAGTTCAAAAACTAATCCTAAAAAGTACGGTGAACTTGATCAATTTGAGTAAATGAGGCAATTTGAGCACAGTAAAACCCAATAAATGAAGAGAAGTCAAACCAACTGAGCACAGTAAAACCCAAGATGTTAAGGCAACTCCATTTGAGTTAAAAACCAATGAGTAAGTTGAAGTAATGAGGTATTAAATTAACTCATCACCTTCAACACTGAGTTCAAAACTCATTTCACATGAGTAGAATAAACTTCCAGTCAATGTTGAGTTAACCACACTCATTTCCTTTGATTAAGTTGACTGTTGGGTTTTACAGTGCACTTTTACATGTAGCGAAATCGGACCCCTCCTGTTTGCCCTTTTGTAATTTCACCGTACTAGAGACCCGTTTATGATGCTAAATCTCCACATAAATACTCCTAAAGTTGATTCTCTGACCCTTTGAGCCGGTGAAGAGCAGATCATCGGTTGAGTCCAAGCACAGCAGGGGTTTCGTGTGACCCTCGGCCACGTGCACACACTGCAGTCTGGCGGCGCGACTGGAACGGGCTGCCAAAGCTGGGCTTGCCACACCTCTGAACCAAACACATAAAAACAACACAACATATTAAAGCGTGGAGCACTCAATCAAAGCAAAGCACTCTCGTTTGCAAACCCAAGTAAGCTCTATAATTGGACAGCACTTTTGGGCGGTGTTGGGGGAAAGTTACTACAGAAAGTAGTGCATTACAATATTGAGTTACTCCCCCAAAACAAAAACAAATTGTGTTGCTTAGTTACTTTTTTATGGAAAGTAATGTGTTATATTACTTTTGAGTTACTTTTGCGTCCTGACCTGGCTGAGGTTTGCTCTCTTTCAGAGCTTGCGAGTGTTTTTTTCACCTGTTTTATAGAGGAGCTCTGCATTTAACAGCACTTATATAACCCACATCTTCATTTTCCTTTAAAACATGTAGGATAACATTATATTTTGAGAACTTTCTTAACCCAGAGCTACACCTGCTGTATATACAGATTACTGACAGCATGTAAAGTGTTTGCTACTGTTGAATGTCTTGTGTTGTTGAGTAAATTCGCCGTCCATTGAGGAGATGAAGACTGCAGTAAAGCCTAATAGGACTAACATGAAATCATTTATTAAGGCAAAAACTGATTTCAAACCTTTAAAATGTCTAATAACCAAATGAAGAGTAAGACGATAAAAAACACCCCCAAATCAAAGTAAATCTTTGAGCTTTATACATTGAATAAATGTCTTCACGTGGCCTTAACAAATGTCAATCCTTTCCCAAAACTCCCGATATATTTTTTAAAAAAGTGGCTCAAATAATATGACTCATTTTTAAAAGTAATGCATTATATTCCTTGTTACTTTGCAAATGTATTATTATTAATATTTAAAACTATTAATATCTAAAATTAAAACGATTACTATTATTACGTAATACGAGAAATTATAAAATAATAATCATCAGGTAGCTCTCTGCAACTCTCACATGGTCGCCCGCTGAAGCTAAGCAGGGCTGCGCCCGGTCAGTACCTGGATGGGAGAGCATATGGGAAAGCTAGGTTGCTGCCGGAAGTGGTGTTAGTGAGGCCAGCAGGGGGCGCCCAACCTGCCGTCTGTGTGAGTCTTAATGCCCCAGTATCGTGAAGTGGACTCTATAGACTGATTTCACGCGGCCACCATTTTCAAAAGCGAAATCGAGGCTGCGGTGGGAAGAAACCCGGAAGTATCATTGGGAGTTACATAGGAATGTTGTGTAACTGGCTATATAGCTTATCAGCGACGATAAAGTGACACAAATTTATCATTTCTCCACCTTCCGGGTGACCCGAAGGTCCGTTCTGAATGAATGGTGAATGTAAAAAGGGACATCAGAGCTCATTTTCAGCTAAGTTAAGGGAAATGGCTCTAGTTAGCTAACGTTCTCTTTCCCAAACACACGTTTTAGATGCCATTTATCAAACTTGAGTTGATAAACTGATTCTTTCACTATATTAGACTCGTCACGATACTGAATTAAAAGAAAAACCGGCAATTTCGCGCTAACATTTAAGGCACTGTTGATGGCGTTCTTGAAACAGTGCTGATAAGGGCATGATTAGTCATTGCCCCAGTACAGGGTTGCAGCTGGAAGGGCATCCGCTGCGTAAAACATATGCTGGATAAGTTGGCGGTTCATTCCGCTGTGGCGGCCCCAGATTAATAAAGGGACTAACCCGATTAGTTATTAGTCATTTATATAATTATCATCAGATTTTATTGATCATTAGTTAATGATTTAATTATTATTGATTATTGTTTGTCGTTTGATTACATTTTTATAGTTTATTATTACTATTTTCCTATAATTATTGCTTCGTTTATTATGCTATGATCTTATAACTATGTGGATTCAAGTGACACTTGTTTAGTAAGTTTAGTAAGAGATAAGAGAATGTCTCCATTTCAAGGTCTGTGTTGTCTCTGGTCGATGTTGTGAAGCAGTAATCTTCCATCGCTGTTGCTTGTGGTATAATAACACTTGTTGGATTTGCCCTGGCAGTGAAACATCCTTCTTTATCATCGTGACTTCATCTCTTCTGCTTCTCTTCTCAGTCAACTCCTAGACTGATTGTTCTTCAGTTGAATACCGGCTAACAGGTTTGGGTATTGGCTGGCTCTGCTGTCTTGCTGTCTGGATACCCGGACAAACAGACATCTTCTGAGAGGATCTGGCATCCTGAACTGCATTTTAAGATATCGACTTATGTCCAAATGTTTGTGATGTGTTGTTTGTGTGTGGGTGGAGATGCTGATTGATGGATTGCAGATCAAAAATATTAAATAGAAGTGTAATTATGTACTTTTGAATGTGCGAAGGCGTTAATACCAGGTATGAGCGCAATCGGAGTGGGCAGCAGCACGGCAAGAGCCGCCACTCCCACTATAATGAGAGCAAACTGAACCATGGGAAGATTAAACCACAACTGGATTCGAAACGGAGAAAGATGGAAGCTAACATTGATGAATAATAATAATACAATAAGAAGCTAGCTTTAGAGTCTCTGAACGGCCCCAGAACAGAAGAAAACTGGACATAATACTGCTGAAGTGCTGCTTTTGGGCATAATAAAGGGATTCTAGGAGGCTGCTGAAGGATTCAGATGCATTTGGGACTTGGGTTGGGTATCGAAAATCACTTTAAGTAAGGTTTCTCATGAAACTCCACCGTGCCGCCCAGATGTTATGTGTATGAGGGTGTTTCTTACGGTTTGTCCAGAGTTCTGGATCTGTCTGTGTGGTTCTGGCTCCGCTCCTGCATTCTTCTGCGGGTGAGAGGCGAGCGGTCCAGAGACTTTCTTTCAGTAGCTGTAGGAGATTTGGCACTGGAGCTGCACAGCAGACAAAAGACTTTAAAAAACTTCACCTCAGATAGCCTGGAATGTGTATTAGAATGTGTTTAACGTCAAATAAAGGAACGGCAGAGTCTGAGACGAACAAACCTCCTCCTTAAAACATTAGAGGTTTGGATGCCAGGCGAAAAATCTCAATCATTTAGCCTTGTCCTGCATATATCAGCTTGCAATCAAACATCCCCCCTTTCCCTAAACCCAACCGATAGTGTTTTCAGAAGCACACTAGAAACTAGTCTGGAAGCTTTTCCCAGGACTTCACACTGCTTTTTGTTCTGGAACTGTCTTTCGCTGGACTCAAACCACACTCTGCTATGCTGTACCAGGTGAGCTATTGAGCAAACTGACCCCTGCAGATAAGCTGCCCATTTAAAGGAAAAATGTTATTGCAATAAGGAACAGAAGTTGTCAGCAGTGCCATAATCGCTTCTTAGCATTTGTTTTAGAGGACGTAATCCAGGGCACGTGATTGTGGTTTGCAAAACAGACTAAAGTACTCTAAATCTGTCCAATGGACACTTACACAGCATTAATCTTGGTTACTGGCTCTCTGTCCCCTGAGTAGGGAGCAGGTGTCAGTTCTTTATTTCCCTCAGGACTCTCCACCACAGGCAGCAGAGGAGAAGAGAAATCCTCCGGAGGGGCATCGGGGTCTCCAGAGTGGGCATACAGCAGCTCCATCTGGGTGGTGGTTCTCCTGCGAGCCTGCATATGGTAAAACAAAGGGTTGAATTTAGTTGTAGTAATCTGTGATATGCTAATATGTCTAGAGAAGAGGATTAGGGCCATCGTTAATATAATAATATGTGAATTAAACCATCTCGATATTCGGGCCAAGTAATAATACATTTGTAATTTATATTAATAATAGATGTATACATCAACATTAGCTTAAACACATGCAGATGATATGGATCTATACATGTCAAAAATTGCATTAATCTTACTGTAAAATTCAGAATTTAAAATGTTTTTTGTCTCAAAATATAATGAGTTTAGTTTTTTCCTCAAAATTGTATGACTTTATTCTCAACATCTTATTGCTACATTTATTCTGGAATTAGCAAGTTATTATTCTCAAAATTCGCTGAGTTTTTTTTTCTCAAAACATTTTTCTCAAAACTTCATCAGTTAAAATTTTTAAAAAAATAATGACTTCATTCTAAAACATTTATGAGTTTATTCTTAACGTTTTTTTTTTTTACATTTTTCTTGATATTCTAAGTTTTTTTTTCTTAAAATAAACACATTATTTTCAAAATACAATGTTTTTTCTCAAAACGTAATAAGTTTATTCTCAACATTTTATTTTGACATTTGTTTTGAAATTTGAAGAGTTTTTCCTCAAAATAACCAAATGTTTTTTTCAAAATGTGCTGTTTTTCTCAAAACAAAAATGTTTCTTCTCAAAATTATAAGTTTATTCTCAATATTTTATTTTGACATTTTTCTTAAATTTGCAAGTTTCAAAGACATTATTCTGAAAAATAATTTTTCTAAAAACTTAACGAGTTATTCTCAACATTGTATTTCAATATTTTATCTAAATTTAACATGTTTTTTTTCTCAAAAAATTAGGACTTCATTCTCAACATTTTATTTTTGCATTTTTCTTGAAATTAACTTTTTTCTCAAAATATTTTTTTTTCAAAATGCAATGTTTTTTCTCAAAATGTTTTTTCTAAAAAATTATGAGTTTATTCTCAACAATTTATTTTGATATTTTTGTGTGAATTTAACAAGTTTTGTCTCTAAATATTAGGACTTCATTCTCAAACTTGGATGACTTCATTCTCAACATTTTATTTTGACATTTTTCTTGAAATTTAAAGGTTTTTTTCAAAACAACAACATTATTTTCAAAATGTGATGTTTTTCTCAAAAATTATGAGTTTATTTTCAAAATAGTTTTTGACATTTGTTTTTTAAATGTAAAGTTTTTTTTTCTTAAAATAATAATATTATTTTCAAAAGTTTTTTTCTCATTAAAACAAATTTTTCTCAATTTATAATGAGTTTAATCTTAATATTTTATTTTTACATTTTTCTGAAAACAATGTTTATTCTCCACATTTTATTTTGAAAATGTTCTCTAAATCTAACGTCAACATTAAACGTTGTGACTTTATTCTCAAAAATGTATGAGTTTATTCTCAATATTACATTTGAAAGTTTTCCTTGAAATTTAAAGAGTTTTTTTAAACAACATTATTATAAAACTTTGGTAATTTTTTATTATTATTATTTTCCCTACATTTTATCTAGAGTTTAATCACACATTATAATGTCCTAGTTTTATTTTTTTTTCAGGTAAATAAATAGAAGAGGTTTAATTAAAAACTTAATTTTATCATAAAACATCAATTTTACATACCGCAGATTATATAATGTTTAGTTGTATAATAGAGCAGTGTTTCTCAACCACGTCCCTGGAGGAACACCAGCACTGGTTTGGATGTCTCCTTTGGCTATCACACCCATTACAGGTCATTCAATCTCTGCTAATCAGCTAATGAACTAAATCAGGTGCATTTGGTTAAATAAACATGGCAAATTTTTAAAGCTGGTGGTCCTTCAGGAACATGGCTGAGAAGCACTGTAATAGAGAACAAACTGGAAAAATGTATGTATGTCGTGCATACATGTGTGTAATTTATATTATATTGTTATTTGTTAACTTTTTACCTTATTTCTGGCTTTGGTCTCTCCACAAAGCTTCATTAGATCTGATGCCAAACAACTGCAAGTGACAAAAACATCCTTCAGTTAGAAAAAAAAAAAAATAAATAAATAAATAAATAAATAAATACATAAACAAAAAATAAATGTTATAAAATTCAATAAAAATTAAAAAAAATATGTATGAGTAAATAAATGAATAAATAAATATGAATAAATGAATGAACAAATGAATGAATAAATATACATTACAAAACCAAATAAAAATAAAATACAAGTGAATAAATGCATCAATAAATGAATAAATTAAAAAAATTAAATATAAATAAATATTCTGAAACCAAATAAAAAAATTAATAAATTAAATTAATTAATTAAACAAACAAAAAAAATTTAATTAAAATAAATAATTAAATAAAATATATAATAAAATAAAATAAATAAATAATAAACAAATAAATAAATTAAATAAATAAACAAAAAATAATTCAATAAATAAATGAAAATAAATAAAATAATTAAAATTAAATAAATAAACAAACAAATAAAATAAATAAAGTAAAATAAATAAAATAATTAAAATAAATAAATAAACAAAATAAATAAATTAATATATATTTTTAAATAAATAAATAAACAAACTACATGATGAAAGGCAGATTATACTGTCCGCCACTAAATGACTCCCTCAGATCATCAGTGGATCAGCCTGATCATGAAAGGATTTGAAAGCTCATTTACAGGTCAGTTCATCTCTGTTTAATGACCTGACAGAAGAGATTTACCTTTTCTCTGCTCCTGGACTTTGAGCGGATTCATCACTGCTGCTTTCATCACCGTTTTCTGAACAAATAAACCCACACACAGACACAGACATAGACACACACACACACAATGAGAGAGAGAGAGAAAGCGAGTTCAGCATCAGAAAGTCCATCTCTCTCTCACTGTAAGTATGATGAAGATTATGGTGAATATGAATATAGTTTTCCTCAAGCCACATGCATCTGAACTGAACAGAACAACAGGAGCTTCAGTCTACAGCAGACAGAGGGTTTAATAAGGGGGTTTACAAGGGGGTTTATAAGGGCTCATTATGTAGAGGAAGGGAAACTAGTACATTAATGTACACTGTGCTTTTACCATGTGAAAGCTGCTCATTTAAAACTAATGCTGTTTATTTATTTATTCATTGAAAGAAGCTGTCAATGACGTGAATATGTCAAAGCCTGCATTTTCTGCTATTTGTTTACTTAGGTAGAGCTAACTTTTCTTATTGACATGCTGTTAAAACAAAAGAAAAGTGGTTAAGCTAGAACTACTAGTAGACTTAAAACCACTGGTGGCATATGCACAAATAAATAAATAAATAAATAAATAAATAAATAAAGATATATATATATATATATATATATATATATATATATATATATATATATATATATATATATATATATATATATATATATATATATATAAAGTAATGAATGAATAAATATGATGAATGAATAAACAAAAACAAACAAAAAATAT
>NC_141024.2:73997500-74057500 GCF_052040795.2 Danio rerio | reverse complement strand
AACGTAAAATACATTTTCTTGTGAGATCAGGCTGGTTTAAGCATGTAATTACGCGCAAAAGTCGTAATTTACTCAGGCAAGGTGCGTCCGGTGTGAACATCCCATAAAGATTTCTTCCTGATCCTAGTGAGCTGCAGTACCTAGCTAGAGGACACTTACAGGCAACACTGACCTACTCGTGTACCTTCTGACCCAAATTTACCTCAGCATTACCTCCCAGATCCCAACAAGCTCATTGCAATCTTTCAGACATCTCCAGCATTTTTGAGCTGTGTCGTTGCGCATCGAATCATTAGCACAGCAACATGCTAACATTAAAATGAAATCACAACTATAACATCAAGTGCTGTATTGTGATTGAAACTATTTCACTTAATTATTGATGATATATTCGCCATCGTAACATTTTGTGTTAGTTTTAAGACATTCAGAGTTAGCAACATGCTATTGCTAATCTCTACAACTGTATGTGCTTCAGTTACAGGGTTACTGCTTTTGTTTAGGTTTGCGATTGTTTAATTCTGTCGCAAATTGATTCTTTCACCCATTAATTGCGAGTTACGTGTTCTCCATTGATGTGTTTTTAAGTAACACGTTGTTAGCTTAGCAATATGCTAATATCAAACTCTATTATGCGCTTTACTTTGCAGCCATTTAGCAATTAGCAATGTGGACTATTTCACCCAATTATTAGCAGGGTTTTTATTCTCCATTGTTAACCCTACTGAAAAAAAACAGATTAAACCAGCCTAGTTTGGTGGTGGTTTTAGAGGGGATTTAGCCATTTCCAGCCTGGCCTTAGCTGGTCAGGCTGGGAGATGACCAGCTAAAGCCAGCTTAACCAATCTAGCCAGGCTGGGAGCCCAGCTAAAACCAGCTAGTTATGTGTTCTCCATTGTTGGGTTTTTAAGTAACACATAGTTAGCTTAGCAGTATGCTAATATCAAACTATACTATATGCTTTACTTGAGAACTATTCAGGGTTGCAGCCATTTAGCAATGTTCACCCTTTCAATGAAATCTGCAAGTTATATATTGTCTATTCTTGCATTTTTCCCGTACTAACCCATTATCTTAGCAACATGCTAACATTAAAATAAAATAGTTACTATAACATCAATTAGCCTACAACACTACTGAAAAAAACAGCGTAAACCAGCTTAAGCTAGTTAGTTGGTTAACGAGTCTGGTTTTAGAGGGGTTTTGGACATTTCCAGTCTAATCTTAGCTTGTCAGGCTGAGAGATGACCAGCTTAAACCAGCTTGACCAGCCTAGCCATGCTGGGAGTCCAGCCAAAACCAGCTATATCCAGCTTAAACCAGGCTAGTCAAGGTGGTTTTAGCTGGTCTTTTTTTTTAAATAAATAATTGTGATTACAAATGGACTATTTATTGATTATACATTCACCATTGTTACATATTTTGAGTTAGTGTTAAGTAACACAGAGTTAGCAACATGCTATTGCTAATCTCTACTGTATGTGCTTCAGTTAAAGGAGTTACTGCTTTTGTTTATGGTTTTGATTCTTCTTTCACAAATTGATTCTTTCACCCATTAATTGTGAGTAATGTGTTCTCCATTGATGGGTTTTTAAGTAACACGTTGTTAGCTTAGCAATATGCTAATATCAAACTCTATTATGTGCTTTACTTTGCAGCCATTTAGCAATTAGCAATGTGGACTATTTCACCCAATTATTAGCAGGGTTTGTATTCTCTATTGTTACTCCTACTGAAAAAAAACAGCTTAAACCAGCCTAGGCTAGTTGGCTGGTTTTAGCTGGTCGACCAGGCTGGTTTTAGAGGGGTTTTGGCCATTTCCAGGCTGGTTTCCAGCCATTTCCAGCCTGGTCTTAGCTGGTCAGGCTGGGAGATGACCAGCTAACGCCAGCTTAACCAACCTAGCCAGGCTGGGAGCCCAGCTAAAACCAGCTATGTCCAGCTAAAACCAGGCTGGTCAAGCTGGTTTTAGCTGGTCATTTTCCAGCCTGACCAGCTAAGACCAGGCTGGAAATGGTCAAAACCCCTCTAAAACCAGCCTGGTCGACCAGCTAAAACCAGCCAACCAGCCTAGGCTGGTTTAAGCTGTATTTTTCAGCAGGGACTTTTTCACACTGTTAGCAACAGTAATGCCAACATCTACAACAGTATATGCTTAACTTAAACAAGTAAGTTTGCAGTCGCTGCTTTTGTTCAGGATCTGAAGCAAATAGACTATTTCCCCTGTTAACTGCAAGTGATGAATTCTCCATTGTTAGTTTGTTTTTGTTTGTTTAGCAACATGCTAATATCAAATTCTACTTTTTGCTCTATTTAGGAGCTAATCGGCGTTACTGCTTATGATACAAATCACCTATTTCACCCTGCAGAACCTGCCTAAGGATCCAGTAATCGAAGTCTGTATTTTCCACTATGCAGCCAGTTAGCAAGGCTGAGTATTCTCCATTGTTTCATATGTTGTGTTTCTATTATGCAACCATTTAGTAGATAGCAAATAAATATATTAAAAAAAAATATATATATATATATATATATATATATTCTCATCAATTGAATGTAAGCTGTATTTTGACTGTTATGTTTTTAGTATAATAATGTTAGCTTAGCCATCTGCTAATTTTATTCAATAGCAACCCTACTGAAAAAAACTGCTTAAACCACTCTAGGCTGGTTGCCTGGACTTGCCTGGTCGAGCAGTCTGGTTTTAGAGGGGTTTTGGCCATTTCCAGCCAGGTCTTAGCTGGGAGATGACCAGCTAAAATCAGCTTGATCAGCCTGGTTTAAGATGGACAGCCCAGCTGGTTTTGGCTAGGCTGGTCAAGCTAGTTTTGTTTGGTTTTGTTTTGGGTCACCTGACCAGCTAAGATGGCCAAAACTGCTCTAAAACCAGACTGGATGACCAGCTAAAACCAGTTAACTGTTTTTCCAGTAGGAAATTTCATTTATTCATTCATTTTCTTTTCGGCTCAGTCATAGGCCACAGCGGAATGAACTGCCAACTACTCCAGTACTGGGAAACACCCATACACACTTATTCACACACATACACTATGGCCAATTTAGTTATTCACTTCCCAGCATGTGTTTAGACTGTGGGGGCAACCGGAGCACCCAGACCCATGCCAACACGGGGAGAACATGCAAACTCCATACAGAAATGACAAATGACCCAGCTGAGGCTCGAACCAGCGACCTTCTTGCTGTGAAGCAACAGTGCTGACAACTGAGCCACCGTGTCACCCTCAATAGCAATTTTGTTTAGCATAATGTTAACTTAGCCATGTGTTTATATATATATATATATATATATATATATATATATATATATATATATATATATATATATATATGTGTGTGTGTGTGTGTGTGCGTGTGTGTATACATAAATATTTATAAACTAAGTTATATATTGTCTATTGTTGCATTTTAAGGTACTAGCCCATTATCTTAGCAACATGCTAACATAAAACTAAAACATGTGCTTTACATGATGGAGTTGCTGCTGGAGATGCCATTTTCAAATAAGGTGTTGCCTTGTAAGTCGAACAGCTAAGCAGCTCACTAGGTTCTGAAACATATTCACAAACTATACACCCTTGAGCAACTGCTGCCACATCAGAGAAAAGAAGAGGAAGAGTCAACTTTTCCATGGTGCTGCGACTACGGTTAGAGGAGCGACAGCGTGTAATGACAGTCTCCAACCTGACGTTCTCAAGATCTTCATGAGCACCTTCATCCATCTGCTGGAGTCTTCAAGAGTGAGGTGAGAGTAAGAGGTGATGGCAGAGAAGAACATGTGAGGTATAGTATTACTTCTAAATCTTCATATATATATACAATCTAATTTAAACATCTCACTGGTACATTTTATGAAGTGATTTCAACTCATTTTGTATGATTAAACAGAGAATTATGGGTGAAACACTACATTACCCAGAATTCTAAAGTGAAATCAACCAATCAGAGAACTATATATTATCAGTTATACTACTATTATATTCTTCTCGTAATACTCAACCAATCTATTTTAAGCTCAGAGTCTCTGGCAAAACCAAAAACTGCTGACAAAGGCCTGAAGGTGAAAGGTCAGAGGAGCAGAAATAGCGGCAGAGATGGACAGCCACACATGAATGTGTTTGTTTTAGCGCATTTCTCAAATGTTTCCTATGAATGACGACTGCGAGGAAGTGTGGAAACTGTACACCGCATGTTTGAGGAACTGAAGAAACCAAAACAATCCCTCACACACCCTCATTTGTGCAGGGAGAAAATAAGGGGAGTTACTGGAGCGGATGTCAGCGGCTTACCTTTTCTTTTTCTTCCTCTCCTTTTTCTTCAGTTTCTCCAGGTCTTTCTTGGCCATCTCAATGATGTCTGAGGTGTCTTTTTCGGGAGGAAGGCCGGAGGTGACGGAGGTCGGGTAAAACGAGGAGCGTGTGGAGACGCGGGACAAGTTCTTGCGCAGGTTTTCATTCACGGCCTCGCTTTCCAGTAGCTTTGCCCTGAAGAGCAAAAGCACACGATATTACATGTGCAGAGGAGTTTCGGTACACATTAGGAGATATTATGAGTGCCTTGTGCATTACCTGAGCTCCTCGATCTCTTTAATATAATTCTGGATCATGTTTCCGATCTCTTCATTACCTTCACCTGGGGGGAAAATGGTTGAAGTAATGTTATGAACATTTATGTTGATTTTATATTAGAGGAAAAACTGTATGAACTTTTATTTTCTGAAGCTTTAAAACTGATGGTAACATGTTTGAAATGTATATTAAAAAAAGCAAAATGAGGCTAACTAAAAACAAAGCAAAGGGGAAAAGCAAAGCAAAACTAAACTAAAAACAACAAAACACAAAACAAAAGCAAAGAAATAAAAGCAAAAAACAAACAAACACAAAATAAAAATAACTAACTTAAAAAATAAATAACTTAAAAATTAACAACAAAACAAATGAAAAACAAAACAATCTAATAAAATCTAAACAAAAGAAATAAAAACAAAACACACCATAGCAAAACACAACTAAAAACAACAAAACACGAAAGAAAACCAAAGAAATAATGCAAAAAACAAACAAACACAAAAAGCAAATAATAAATAAATAAATAAAAGCAAATAAAAAATAAAACTCAAAACAAATAAAAAACGAAACAATCTAAAACACACAACAAAACAAAGCAAAACAAAACAATTAAAAAACTAAACTAAACAAAACAAGAAATAAAAACCAAACATAAACACAAATCAAAGAGCAAATAAATAAATAACAATACATAAATAAAAACAAAACAGTCTTAATAAACAGAACAAAACAAAGCAAACAAAAAACTAAACAAAACGAAAGAAAGAAATAAAGCAAAAAAAGCAAACAGAAAATAAAAATAAAATAAAAAATAAATGACAAAACAATAGAAAACCAAAACTTAAAACGAATGAAAAACAAAATAATCTGAGAAACACAAAGCAAAATAGAGCAAAACAAAACAAACAAAAAATTAAACTAAACAAGAAATAAGAAATAAAAACAAAACAAAGCAAAACTAAAAACAACAAAACACATGACAAAATCAAAGAAATAAAGCAAAAAAACATGCAAACACAAAAAGCAAACAAATAAACAAATAACAAAACAAATAAAAACTGAACTAAACCAAACTAAAAACTACAAAAAGCAAAACAAAACTACAGAAAAGCTGTAAAAACACAAAAACAATACAAACCAAGTAAATAAAAAAACAAAGCAAAAAGTGACAAACGTCTCGAGCGCATGGCTGTGTGCGTCTGTGTCTGTGTGGTCACGTGATGTTTCAGAGGTAGAGAGGAAGGAGGGCTGCTCAGAAATGCTACACGCCACTGTGGATGTCAAATCGTTGTCGTTCTAAAATGCCATTTAAAAACAAAGACAGTGTAAACAGGGCCTGAGTGTGAACTTTTCGCCAGCGGATTTGCAACGGGGGCGGGCGGAGGATCGCGATGCCGGTGTTGTCTATCGGACGAACCGTACGTAATACATACATAGCAGAGCTTGCAAAACTGTAGGCTTTTTTTGTCAACAACACGAACGTTGTCAACATAACTCACTGGAAATCCAAAATGCTTCCACACCGGTGACTTCATTGAAAGAGGAGAGGGTTTAAGCTCTGTCCACGGGTCTCCTGCTTCTGCAGTTTAACAAGCACTTCAACAAGCCTGTTATTTTCCCGCTTGGCAAGCCAAGCTGACGTGACATGGGGGCGTGGCAGCATCGACCATTCTATTTTTTGATTCGATAATCGAAATTGAACATAAATTTCGATCGATTTCAATAATTAATAATAATAACATATAAGGGTGTCAATCTTGGTGGGCTTTTTTTTCTAAACACAACTAATTTCGTTGTAAATGAGCATAAAAAGTTCGGAGAGCAGTCGAATGCTTTCATTATAACGTTAGATGTGTGCATTTTTAAAGTGACACCTCTTATTTAATGTAATAAAAAATCGTATTAACTCAGAGATTCATTCGTTGCTCTTTAATCAGAATGTGCGAGTTAAACAGTGGAGAAACGGCTAATGAGATTTGATAGCTTGATTCTGTTTCATTATAATAGCTATGAATTTTAATAAGTTGAACTGTTTGCTAACGTATTTGCTGCTAATGTAGGCTATATATTTATTTTTCTTTAGTTAATAGTAATTTGAAAACATATTACCGACCATTTAACTGTTTATTTACAATGAAACGGCTCCAAATGATCATATTTAGTATTTTTTTTGTAAGTGGGAAATCCCTTAATATGGTGGGCTTATCCGTTACTTTCACATCCCAATGTTGACAGGTATGTACACTAACCAAGACTGTCACGGCGGCTACTTATTGCTGGTTTCCCGCTGATATGAAGTGCTTCTTTATTCTCGTGTGTACGTGGATGAACGCAGCTACTAAGTGAATATGTGTAAATGTGATTGTGTGTGTACCTGCTCTGGCGAGGGTCTGGTTTGCCTGGTCGGTGAGTAGCTGTGTGAGTCTGGCTCTCTGGGCGTCGATGGTCTCCTGCATGGCCTTGACCCGAATGCGCAGGTTGTTGTTCTCGGTCTGCAGCATGCTGTTTTCATGAACCATATCATTGATGCTCTCCAGACCGTCCTCACCAACCAGACGCTTGCCCTGCTCAACAACAGCCACCCATTAACATACTGTATTCCAATACTTGCGCCATCATATGAGTCATATATTGGTAGTCTACAACCACGTGGTCAGAACACAAACAAGTGGCAGGTGATGGAGTACTAAGCGTTTCTCCTAAAGAAAAGCCTGTCTAAGCAAAATACTAGCAGGCATCCGTAGCTCCGCCTCTTTGCCCATATTTGCTAACTCCCGGCAGGTGCAATGATACGCAAACAAAATGGAGACAGTTGGCCACGCCCACTTGCAGCTTTATTTGCCCTCTTCGGAAACCTGTGGGTGGCAACAGGAATAATACGCCCATATCTCTTTGATTGGTTGCTAGGGCATTGCTAGGCAGTCGCTAAGGCATTGCTAGGCGGTTGTAGAGTTTTCCAGGTCATTAAAATGTAGCTGTAAATGTGGTTTCTAGAGTGTTCAGAATAGTTGCTAGGCGGTTGCTAAGGTGTTGCTATCCTGTTGTTCTGAGTGGCTGCTTAAGCGTTGCTAGGGTGTTTTAAGTGGTTGCTAAGGTGTTGTTCAGAAGGGCTGCTAGGCGGTTGCTAAGGCATTGCTAGGTTGTTGCTATGGTGTTCCAGGTCATTGTTAAGATGTTGCTAGGTGGTTGCTAGGGTGTTCTGTTGGGTCGCTAGGAAGTTGTTAAGGCATTGCTAAGGAGTTGCGAGGGTGTTCTGAGTGGTTGCTAAGGCATTGCTAGGGTGTTTTATGTGGTTGGTAAGGTTTTGCTAAGGTATTGTTCAGAAGTGTTGCTAGGCGGTGGCTAAGGCATTGTTAGGCAGTTGCTATGGTGTTCCAGGTCATTGTTAAGATGTTGCAAGGTGGTTGCTAGGGTGTTCTGAGGGGTTGCTAAGCGATTGCTTAGGCATTGCTATCTGGTTGCAAGGATGTTCTGAGTGGTTGCTAAAGCGTTGCTAGGGTGTTCTGAGTGGTTGCTAAGGTGTTGCTAAGGTATTGTTCAGAGCAGTTGCTAGGCGGTTGCTAAGGCATTGCTAGGGTGTTCAAGGTCATTTTAAGATGTTGCTAGGTGGCTGCTAGGGTGTTGATAAAGCGTTGTTATGCAGTCACTAAGGTGTTCTGAGTGGTTGCTAAAGTGTTGCTAGGGTGTTTTATGTGGTTACTACGGTGTTGCTAGGTGGTTGCTAGGAGGTTGCTAGGAGGTTGCTAAGTCATTGCTATGTCATTGTTACTACGGTGTTTTAAGTGGTTGCTTAAGCGTTGCTTGGGTGTTTTATGTGGTTGCTAAGGTGTTGTTCTGAGGGATTGCTAGGCAGTTACTAAGGTGTTGCTAGGGTGTTCCAGGTTGTTGTTAGGGTGTTGCTAGATGGTTGCAAGGTGTTCTGAGTGGTTGCTAGGCAGTTGCTAAGGCGCCGCTATGTGGTTACTAGGGTGTTCTGATTGTTTGCTAAGGGATTGCTAGGATGTTTCATGATGTTGCTAAAGTGTTGCTAGGCAATTGCTATGGTGCTCCAATTGGTTTCTAGGTAGTTGCTGAGGCCTTCTTGGTCATTGTAAAGGTGTTACAAGGCAGTTGCTAAGGTGTTTTAAGTGTTTGCTAGGCAGTTGCTAAGGCATTGCTAGGTGGTTGCTAAGGTGTTCTAGGTTGTTGCTAAGGTTTTGCTAGGGTGTTCTGAATGGTTGCTAAGCGGTTGCTAAGGTGTTGCTAGGTGGTTGCTAAGATGTTTGAGTTGGCATTGATAGGGTGGTTGCTAAGGCGTTGCAATAAGGTTGCAAAGATGTTCTGAGGTGTTGCTAGGCAGTTGCTAGGGTGTTCTAGGTGGTTACTAAGGTGTTGCTAGGTAGTTTCTAAGGTGTTTTGAGTGGTTGCTAAGGTGTGGCTAAGTGGTTGCTAATGTGTTCAGAGTGGTTGCTAGGTGGTTGCTAAGGTGTTGCTTGGCAGTTGCTAAGGTGTTCTGAGTGGAATGAGTGGAATTATACACTAGTTAAAAAATATATAAACATTTTTGTATAAAAAACTAAAAATACAAGTAATAAATTAAAATAATAAAAGTATTTTTGAATTTTATATTATATTAATTATTTCATATTCTAATATTATTATATTAAAATGAAATATATTACTTTAATAAAAAAAAAAAAATATATATATATATATATATATATGAAATATATAAATGTTATATATTTGTTTTATTATATTTAAATATAAATCAATCAAATCAAATTATAGAACTTGAAGATTGTAATTAAACATCTTTATTAAAACAGCACTTTTAAACAGAACTATTATTAAAGCCATCATATAAATGTCTAACGATAACTCCGGCTCGTAAACATGTTACCAGACACAGCGCAGTAACAGCAGCAGGGGTGAGAGATCACGAAGCAGCACGAACCGTCTTGTACTCCATCAGCTCCATCTGCAGGCGGGCGATCTCCGTCCTCAGAGCGCTGATCTGCTGGCTCGCCCTGTCCTGGTTCACCATCACCTTGTTCTTGATGTTTCGAGCGCGGTTGGCGTATTTGAGTGTGTTCAGCGTCTCCATGAAGTCTCGGTCTGACGGGCTGATGCAGGCGATCATCATCGTCTGACTGCGCTCACAAGAGAGAACAACAGATGGAGAGACTCCTCAATAACACGTGTGGGAAGTTTTAAAGGGGTCCTATTATGCCCCTTTTTACAAGAGTGTGTGTGTGTGAAGATTCAGCTCAAAATAACCCATACATAATGTTTTATATCTCTGTTAGACTGACCCCTTTAGGCTTTGTTGGAGTTTTGGTGGCTGTCGCTTTAAATGCAAATGAGATTGTGATGTTTTCAGAATAGGGCGGAGCTACAAATGCCTGTGTGTCAGCATAGTGGCAGATTCAAAAACAAGACTATCGTCCTATGCTAATGAGGGAGAGATGGTCACTAGTGGGCGGGGCTTTCCCCCTCTGATGACACGTACAAAGTGGGAATGTCAATCAAAGTTTTCATCAGGTGTGATTATAGTAAAGTGTGATGAATGAATGTTTAATATTAGAGGCTGGAGATATTCACACACTCCTGCCACACAACTGTGTTTAAAGCCCTTATAAAAGTGATTATGGCATAATATGTGCCCTTTAAATGGTGTTCAGAGACGGACCTGTTTCCTCCCAGTGAATCCTGCAGCAGGCGGGTGAGTTTGGAGTCTCGGTAAGGCACATGTGTGGAGCGTTTGCTGCGGTCGCCCAGTGCGCTGATCACGTTGCCCAGAGCTAACTGTAACAAACACAACCACAATACATCTATAAGTCAATAAACGTGTAACTGAGTAAGTGTGCGAATAAAGAGGCAGCACAGTGGCGCAGTGGTTAGCACTGAGGCATCACATCAAGAAGGTTGCTGGTTCGAGTTCCGGTCCCAGATTAATAAAGGGACTAAGCTGAAAAGAAAACGAGTGAATGAATGAATGAATGAATGAATGAATGAATGAATGAATACTGGGTAAATAATATGCTGTGAAACACACATAATATGTGCATTAAATGAATCCAATTACATCAAAACAAACAAAACCAAAATAAACAGGCAAGAAAAGCAAAGCAAAACAAACAGAAAAGAAAAAAGCTAATCAAAAGAATAATAAATATAAAGCAAGCTCAAAGCAAAAATAAAATAATAATAATAATAATAATAATAATAATAATAATAAAAATAATAATATTAACAATTAAAATAACAAATATAATATTAATAACAATAATAATTAAAAAATAATAATAATATTTACAATTGAAATAATAAAAAAAAAATAATAAAAATAATATTATTAACAGTTAAAATAATAAAAATAATATTAATAACAACAATAATAATAATAATAATAATAATAATAATAATAATAATAATAATAATATTAACAATTAACAATTAAAAAACAATAATAATAATAATAATAATATTAAAAATAATAATTAAAAAATAATAATAATCTTTACAGAAAAAAGTTTTTCCAAGCTAATATTGGCTAAATATACAGTAAATACTGGCATTAAAAGTACTTCATTGAAAAAATGTACAAGCAAAGCAAAAAAAGTAAAGCAAACTGAAAATAATTTACAAAAAAACTATACATAAATAAATAAATAAATAAATAAATAAATAAATAAATAAATAAATAAATAAATAAATAAATAAGCATAACTAAACAATTAGACACCATTTTTATTGTAAATCCTCATCACTTTTCAGGAATGGAAAAGACTAAATGTAATTAGATCATGTAAGTACAGATAGAGATTATTTCTTTAATAAGCGCATTTTAACAGCGTTTGATCTCTGAAAAACCACCAGGTGGCGCTCAATACAGCAGCAGGTGGATATGAATGGATATGACAAACGCCAAGCTCTGTCATTTTTTGTTCAGAAATACTTACTATACTAATACTAATTATTATTACAGAAATTTATATTGTTCATATTTATATTATTTTATTGTTTTAATAAATGTAATTAAAAACTCACACATACATTAATCATAATGATGATGATGATGATATTACTGCATTTATTATTTTAATATATATAATTATCTCAAACATATTAATAATAATAATAATAATAATAATAATATTATTATTATTATTATTATCAATATTATTATTATTATTAATGTAATAATAATAATAATTATTATTATTATTATTATTATTAATATCAATATTATTATTATTAATGTAATTATTATTATTATTATTATTAATTTAATAATAATAACAATAATAATAATAATAATAATAATAACAATAAATATTATTATTATTATTATTATTATTATTATTACTATTACTATTATTATTATTGTTGTTAATATCAATATTATTATTAATGTTATTATTAGTAATAATAATAATAATAATAATAATAATAATAATAATAATATTGATGATAATAATAATAATTATTATTAATATTATTATTATTAATATCAATATTATTATTATTAATGTTATCATTATTATCATTATTATTATTATTAATATCAATATTATTATTATTAATGTTATCATTATTATTAATAATAATAACTTTATTATTATTATTATTATTATTATTATTATTAATATCAATATTATTATTATTATTATTATTAATGTAATTATTATTATTATTATTATTATTATTATTATTATTATTATTTGTTATTAATATCAATATTCTTATTAATGTTATCATTATTATTATTATTATTATTATTATTATTATTTTTATTATTAATATCAATATTATAATTATTAATATTATCATTATTATTATTATTATTAATAATTTTATTATTATTATTATTATTATTATCATTATTAATAATAATATTATTATTATTATTCATTCATTTTACTTCAGTGTAGTCCCTTTATTAATCTGGGGTCGCCAAAGTGAAATGAACCGCCAGCTTATACAGTATATGTTTTACACAGCGAATGCCCTTTCAGCTGCAACCCAGTACTGGGAAACATCCATACACACTCATTCTCTCTCACACACACTACAGAAGATTTAGTTCATCTATAGCGCATGTGTTTGGACTGTGGTGCAGAACATACAAACTCCACACAAAAATTACAACTGACCCAGCCGAGGCTCGAACCAGCGACCATCTTGCTGTACGGTGACATTGCTAACCACTAAGCCACCGTGCCGCATGATTAATATTATTATTATTATTATCATTATGACTCACCAGTCCGCAGTTGATGGAGATTCCCTCTTTGGCTCGGTCTCCTGTGGCTCCGGTTCTCTTGAGCCGCTCAGATCCGGCTAAATCCACAAAGTGGAACTTGGCCGTGAGCGTCTCGAACTCGTTCATCTCGGAGGAGCCGTTCAGCAGCCGGTTATCAGACTCTGAGTCCTGGAGGAGAGCAACAACACACACTGTGGAGATCACTGGGGGAAACACACTGCTCACACTGTAGACTTCAACACACTTACCCTGCCTGTCTATATGTGTGTGTGTGTGTGTGTGTGTGTGTGTGTATGTGAGAGAGAGAGCGCAATAATGGAGATTGGAGATCTGTATCTCACACTACTAATGAGTTGCCCGGTGTCCACCGGGTTGGGGCATCATTTCTCAAACATTGCTAAAAAAGCTGGCCGGTGTCTGATAAGCGTGAGAGTGTATTGATCAGCGGTGAGAGTGAAGCAGCAGCGGCACCCACCTGTACATTGTCTGAGGCACAGACGCGCACTTGGCACAGGTGGATGGTGAAGATGGCGTGAGATCGAGAGCTCTGGACGTTCATCTGAGTGCTGGCGGTGGTGCGGGACAGAGCGCCCAGTCTCAGACACTGCATCATCTGACACACACACACACACACACACACACACACACACACACACACACACACACACACACACACACACACACAGAGGAATAACTCAGCTCATGAAATAATTCAGGACTGTTCAGAGGAAATTATTACAACTGTTATTAAAAACAAACAAACTTACTTCATACATTATTATATTATTTTATATTATATTATCTTTATTATATTATATTATATTATATTATATTATATTATATTATATTATATTATATTATTTTATATTATATTTTTATATTATATTAGTATTATATAATATAATTTTTTTTATTTTAGATTATATTTATTACTATATTATATTTTATTATTTTATATTATTTATATTATTATTATTATATTATATTAGTATATTACATTATATTATATTAGTATTATATTATATTTTATTATTTTATATTATGTTATATTGTATTGTATTATATTATATTATTTTATTTTATATTATTTTATACTATATTATAATATATTATTTTTATTATATTATATTATTTTATATTATATTATATTATATTTAATTATATTATATTTTATAATATAATATTATTTTAGTATTATATTATATTAGTATTACATTATATTATTTTTTATTTTATATTATAATATTTAATACTATATTATATTTTATTATTTTGTATTATATTATATTAGCATTATATAATATTAGTATTATATTATAATATTTTATATTATATTATAATATATTATATTATTATATTATATTAGTATATTATATTATTTTTTATTATATTATTTTATATTATATCATATTATATTAATTTATATAATATTATATTAATAAATATTATATTAGTATTATTATATATTGTATATTATATTATATTAGTATTATATTAGTATTATACATTATATCATATTAGTATTATTATGTATTATATTATATTAATATTATACTATACTATATTATATTATCATATCATATTATATTATATTATATTATACTATATTATATTATATTTTTTATTTTATATTATATTATACTATATATTATATTTTTATATTATATCATATTATATTATATTATATTAGTATTATTATACATTGTATCATATTAGTATTATTATGTATTATATTATACTATATTATATTATATTATATTATATTATATTATATTATACTATATTATATTATAATATATTATGTTTTATTATATTATATTACAGTATATTATATTATATTATATTATATTAGCTTTCAAAAATGTTAAACTTAACTGTAATAATTTAAATAACTGTATTAAAGATATTTATTTAAAACAATCCAAACATTCAACAATAAACATGTACAATAATATACATTTTATATGAATATTACAATAATTAATCATATAAAAAATAGAATATAGCATTTATTTACCATGTAATAATTCCAACATACTAAGAGAACTGAATTATTATTAATACTAATATTAAACAGACTGGTCACACTTATTTATAGTAAGGTTTTTATTTGTTATTGTCCTTTAATGTAGGCTATTTACTAACATAAAAACTAATACTTCTCAGCGTTTAATAATTAATAAAATATACTTGTTAACATTAGCTAATGCACTCACTGAACTATTGTGATAACATGAGCAGACATTAACTAATACAACCTTATTGTCAAACCAATATTTGCAACAATAAAACCTACATGTTGAATACAAATAATTAATAAAAAGATCAATAAAAAAATAATAATAATTAAAATGATAAAAATATACACACCTAAAAATAAAAGTTCATAACTTAATAACATGATTGTATTATTGTAAGAAATCACTTTAAACATATTTATTTACAGCTTGATAGGTTTTTCCTACTTCTTTTCTTCTTTCTTTGTGATTATATATGTATTTTAGGGGGAAAGTTAACTAATATTTATAAAACTAATTTATTTTTATTAATATTTAAAGAAAAAGTTATTTATATTTAATAAAAAAGTGTATACACTAACTACAGTCTTGTTGCCTATCTAACTATTAGGAGCAACAAATAATAAGTTTATTATATGTTATTTGTTATTACATGTTATTATATAAATAAGTTTAATATGTGTATTTAACTGCTTGTTTGTTTGTCGGTTTGTTTGCACATACACATTTTAGACTGTGAAGCAAGTGCAGAAGACCCTCATATAAACCGACCTCTGCTTCCGAGCTGACGGTTCGAGTGGTGACTCCCACTGTGTAAATCCCTCCATTGGCGTCTTCGTGGATCTTGATGTTGGATTTCTTGACTTCTCGGGTGGAGTCGAACAGGTCCAGCACCTCCTCATTGTAGAGCTGCGAAACAAAACACCGCGCCTCAGACAGCTGAAGACATGCAGCGCTGCTTAGGTAATTCATTAGCCAAGCTCAGACACGCATGCTAACATCGCAAACGTCTACACAGCTCTGCCAAAGACAGCTGTGTTATTTGTGGCTCATTATCAGCACCACCCTAAAATGACACTGCAGTTATCAGAGGACAGATTTAACCCGCAGAGCTGATACGGAGAGATAACCACACATCTGCACTTACGTTAACTAGCGCCTTTGGATTTTACAAGACATCTTATAGTTTTTTGTGGCCTAAAATGAATGAATTTATAGAGGATTTTTTTTTCAATTTCAGACATAAAATGGCATGATGTCTAATATGCTAACTGATTTGCTGTCAAAAGCTTGACGTCTGTTTGACATCCACATATTAATGCCCTGTTGATAGCCAAAAATAACGAGACTAAAGTTTTATAATATAAGAAAGTTTTTGTTTATCTGAAAGCTTCAATTACAAATTACACTGGATTCACTTCCCTACAACGCATGTAAACTACCTTGATGTCAAAAAACAAAACAAAAAAAAAACATCAAACATAAACATCTAACATTGGTCTTAAAAGCATAAAACATGGACATTTACTATTGGGGTTAAAAACACATCAAAAACAGACATTAATATTAGTGTCAAAACGCATATAAAAAAATTGACATCTAACATAAAAAACAGCGTAAAAAACACGTCAAAACTTGAAACCTAACATTGGCATAAAAAGCCACGTCAAAACGTGATATAACACGTCAAGAATTTAAATCTAACATCGTCGTAAAAAACATGTAAAATTGACATCTATCATCGCCATAAAAAAAACATGTCAAAAATTGACATGTAACATTGCCGTAAAAAAAAAACATGTCAAAAATTGACATGTAACATTGCCGTAAAAAAAACACGTCAAAAATTTACATGTAACATTGCCGTAAAAAAAACATGTAAAAAATTGACATGTAACATTGCCGTAAAAAAAACACGTCAAAAATTTACATGTAACATTGCCGTAAAAAAAAAAAACATGTCAAAAATTGATATGTAACATTGCCGTAAAAAAAACACGTCAAAAATTTACATGTAACATTGCCGTAAAAAAAAACACATCAAAAATTGACGTAACATTGCCATAAAAAACACATAAAAAATTGACATAACACTGTCGTAAAAAAAAACACGTCAAAAATTGACATGTAATATTGCCGTAAAAAAACACGTCAAAAATTGACATGTAACATTGCCGTAAAAAAAAAAAACATGTCAAAAATTGATATGTAACATTGCCGTAAAAAAAACACGTGAAAAATTTACATGTAACATTGCCGTAAAAAAACATGTCAAAAATTGACATGTAACATTGCCGTAAAAAAAACACGTGAAAAATTTACATGTAACATTGCCGTAAAAAAAAAAACATGTCAAAAATTGATATGTAACATTGCCGTAAAAAAAACACGTCAAAAGTTTACATGTAACATTGCCGTAAAAAAAACACATCAAAAATTGACGTAACATTGCCATAAAAAACACATAAAAAATTGACATATAACACTGTCGTAAAAAAAAACACGTCAAAAATTGACATGTAACATTGCCGTAAAAAAACACGTCAAAAATTGACATGTAACATTGCCGTAAAAAAAACACGTCAAAAATTTACATGTAACATTGCCGTAAAAAAAAAACATGTCAAAAATTGATATGTAACATTGCCGTAAAAAAAACACGTGAAAAATTTACATGTAACATTGCCGTAAAAAAAAACACGTCAAAAATTGACATGTAACATTGCCATAAAAAACACATAAAAAATTGACATATAACACTGTCGTAAAAAAAACACGTCAAAAATTGACATGTAACATTGCTGTAAAAAAAACACGTCAAAAATTTACATGTAACATTGCCGTAAAAAAAAAAACATGTCAAAAATTTACATGTAACATTGCCGTAAAAAAAACATGTCAAAAATTTACATGTAACATTGCCGTAAAAAAAAACATGTCAAAAATTGATATGTAACATTGCCGTAAAAAAAACACGTCAAAAATTTACATGTAACATTGCCGTAAAAAAAAACACGTCAAAAATTGACATGTAACATTGCCATAAAAAACACATAAAAAATTGACATATAACACTGTCGTAAAAAAAAACACGTCAAAAATTGACATGTAACATTGCCGTAAAAAAAACACGTCAAAAATTTACATGTAACATTGCCGTAAAAAAACATGTCAAAAATTGACATGTAACATTGCCGTAAAAAAAAAACATCAAAAATTGACATGTAACATTGCCATAAAAAACACATAAAAAATTGACATATAACACTGTCGTAAAAAAAAACACGTCAAAAATTGACATGTAACATTGCCGTAAAAAAAGTGTAAAAAATTTACATGTAACATTGCCGTAAAAAAACACGTCAAAAATTGACATGTAACATTGCCATAAAAAAACACATAAAAAATTGACATGTAACATTGCCGTAAAAAAAACACGTCAAAAATTTACATGTAACATTGTCGTAAAAAAAAAGTCAAAAATTTACATGTAACATTGTCGTAAAAAAAAACACGTCAAAAATTGACATGTAACATTGCCGTAAAAAAAACACGTCAAAAATTTACATATAACATTGTCGTAAAAAAAAGTCAAAAATTTACATGTAACACTGTCGTAAAAAAAAAACACGTCAAAAATTGACATGTAACATTGCCATAAAAAACACGTCAAAAATTGATATCTAACACTGCCATAAAAACACAGAAAAAATTTACATATAACACTGTCGTAAAAAAAAAAAACACGTCAAAAATTGACACGTAACATTGCCATAAAAACACGTCAAAAATTGATATCTAACACTGCCATAAAAACACAGAAAAAATTGACATATAACACTGTCGAAAAAAAAAACACGTCAAAAATTGACATGTAACATTGCCATAAAAAACACGTCAAAAATTGATATCTAACACTGTCGTGAAAACACATAAAAAATTGTCATATAACATTGCCATTAAAAAAACAAATCAAAAATTGACATGTAACATTGCCATAAAAAAGCACGTCAAAAATTGACATATAACATTGCCATTAAAAAACGTCAAAACTTGATATCTAACATTGTCGTAAATAAAAAACGTATAAAACTTGACATGAGAAAAAAATTGAAAAAACATAAAAAATTTAGATCTAACATTGTCGTAAAAAAAACATGTCAAAAATTAATATCTAACATTGGCGGAAAAAAAAGTCAAAAACTGACATCTTACATTGTCTTAAAAAAACATTTAAAAACTTGATATCTAACATTGGCAGGGAAAAAGTCAAAAATTGACATCTAACATTGTCTTAAAAAACACGTCAACTTGATATCTAACATTGTGGTAAAAAAAACATATAAAATTGACATTTAACATTGTCGTAAAAAAACCATTTCAAAACTTGATATCTAACATTGGCAAAAAAAAAAAAACACTCAAAAATTGACATTTAACATTGGCTTTAAAAAAAGTCTAAAAATGAACATCTAATAATGGCGTAAAAAACTAAAAAAATATAATTAACATTGGCGTCAAAAACACACACACAAAAAAAATCACATGTAATATTGGTGTCAAAAAACATAAACAAATCACATCTAGTATTGGCGTAAAAAAAGTTAAATAATTACATGAAACATTGTCATCAAAACCACCAAACACTGACATCTAATATTGGTCAAAAAACACGCTAAAAATTGACATCTAATATTGGCGTCAAAAAGCACGTTAAAAATTGACATCTAATATTGGCGTCAAAAAGCACGTTAAAAATTGACATCTAATATTGGCGTCAAAAAGCACGTTAAAAATTGACATCTAATATTGGCGTCAAAAAAACGCATCAAACGTTGACATCTAACATTGGCAATAAAAAACATGTTAATAAACGGATCTAATATTGTTGTCAAAATATCAAAAATCAATGAATGATAGTCCTATAATCCTTTGTTGCGGTGTTTTTTGAAGCCAATGTAAGATGTCAATTTTTTATCTCTGTATTAATGACTTGATGTTCAATGTGGTCAGTTTGCTCGGTAGCTTGCCTTGTATGGTGTCATACTAAGGAGCAGGATGTGTTTGGGAAAGACATTTATATGACACAGATAAGAAAACGCAGCCCAGCTATACATTTGAGATTAGCAAAAATGCACACAGCGCCCTCTAGTGGATTTGTCAACACAAGCTGCAAGGAAACATCATCATAGCAACGTATTTAACGTATTTACGTAGCCGTGGACATATGTATATAATGTAAAAACAAACAAATTACCTAGCAACATTTGCATTAGCATTACAAAAACAATTCTAGAACACACTGGATAGCATTAGGTTTTGCCCACCACAATAATAATTGCATAGTTTAAAGAATTTTGCCGAATTTCTGCAATTAATCCGCTATATCTGTCCAGTTTGAGCCTCTAGTGCAGCTTTTGTTGTTATATATTCCCAATATATACTCTTTATATTTTATTTGGCTATTAAAATCTTTATGTCAGGCTTTTGTGTTGTTTAATGTACATTAAAAACTGAGAAGTGCTGTCAGAAACACATTGAAAGCTCTGTATAGTTCAAGACTGAAGCCGCCTTTCCACTGCTCGTGACGAACGACAAGCGACAGAGCGGAAGATCCCATTACAATGCATATGCAGAAAACACTGATCTGTGGCTAGACTGCATGCGGCTGCACGACCGGCTGTATTCAAGTGTTGTCCACTGCACAAGATACTTTCGTAATCAGAACAAACGGACATCTTTTGAAAACGTCTTCATTAATCATAACCGAGTCAATTAATTTAATTTGCTTAATGACGTTTACATGTTCCCTCCAAAACTGTTGGCGGTCGATGTATTTGTGTTTACATTCATTCCACCATAGTGAATACACTGAGAAGAAAGGCTCTTGCCTTCGCAGTCCTTTACTGGACACACAAACAAATCAGTGTGGGCAAAATACGGCCTGCTTCGTTAAGTATCAGAATTTTGTATATATATATATATCATGATATTCGTAATTTAGTATATCACACAATTTGATGAGATTCTGTAGGCATTTTCACAAAACTAGCCATGCAGGTCACAAGGAACAAGATTATCTTGTATGTTGACACATTCAACTACAATAAAATATTGAGAGCGACGGCCACTAGGGGGTGAATTCTGATAGTCGTGCCTGTACGTATAGCCGGGACACATCAAGCCGACGGTCGGTTGTTTCTCAAAATATTTGCAAATGATATGGATTATTAGAGGCGCGACAGTGCTAACAACTCAAAGCAAGAAGGTCACTGTTTCGAGTCCCAGCTAGGTCAGCTGGCATTTCTGTGTGGAGTTTGCATGTTCTCCCCGTGTTTTTGTGTTTCCCCCACAGTCCAAACACAAGCGCTGTAGGGGAATTGATTAACTAAATTGGCCGTAGTGTATAAGTGTCTGTGAGAATGAGTGTGTATAGGTGTTTTCCAGTACTGGGTTGCGGCTGGAAGGCCATCCACTGTGTAAAACATATGCTGGAGTAGTTGGCGGTTCATTCCGCTGCGGCGACCCCTAATAAATAAGGGACCGAGCCGAAAGAAAATGAATGAATGGATTATAAGACTATCTGATGTGTTTGCACAAGCGAATCTCTCCATGGTGAGCCACATTTACTGTGATAATCATGCTAAACGCTTTGTTTACACTTGTGGCCATTTCATCTTCTAGTTTTTCTTTGTGGAATGAGAAAACAGATCACTGCCCCCTGCTGGAGCAGAAAAAGGTGCAGAACGCATGTTCTAGTTTCAGTCGGCTGCCGTCTGCCGTTTGGTGCGTTCATGTGCAGCTTTTGGTCCAGACGGAACCAGATAACTTTGGTTTTCGTCTACTTTAGTGGTTTGGCGTCACCTTACCGTGTCCTGGCATGAATTGGCTTGATTTAGCATTAAATTCAAAATAATTGACCACAGAATCACACAGAAGTGTGTTAATGTTTTAGGATGAAAACACGACTCGTCCTCGATTCTACAAGTTGGGTTACTGCGGTCGAATTTTAGAACAAACTTTACAAAAACTCACTCGTTATTGCGTTTTTATTTTTTGCTCTCGCAAATAATCTGTACCGTTATCAGGGGTGTAAAGGTGCCATCTAATTTGCATAAATAACTTATGCGTGCCAAACAAGAAAATGCTTAGCACAGATAGTTAATTTATTGCGTTTCTCTGCGATATTCATTCATTCATTTTCGTGTCAGCTTAGTCCCTTTATTAATCCGGGGTCGCCACAGCGGAATGAACCGCCAACTTATCCAGCAAGTTTCAGCCTTCCAGCCGCAACCCATCTCTGGGAAACATCCACAAACACAGACACACACTCTCATACACTAGGGACAATTTAGCCTACCCAATTCTCCTGTACCGCATGTCTTTGGACTGTGGGGGAAACCGGAGCACCCGGAGGAAACCCACGCGAACGCAAGGAGAACATGCAAACTCCACACAGAAAACGCCAACTGAGGCGAGGCTCGAACCAGCGACCTTCTTGCTGTGAGGCGACAGCACTACCTACTGCGCCACTGCTTCGCCCTTCTCTGCGAAATCCCTTTCCAAAACCTTTATATTCACTGTTCCGTACTGGTGGAACGACCTTCCCATTCCCACTTGTAATGCTGATTTGCTACAATCTTTTTCCACAATCAACTGAACCTAGGGTTGGGCGATGTCGACCAATTTGGCATCGTACGATGTCTAATGTGAAACATCGCGAAGGACGATGACATTGTCGACCTAGGCGGCGGTGAATTCATTATTTATGAATAATTAATTAACTCATAACGAACTACCATTTTAGTTTTACCCATAACCAAATCATCAATAAATGAAGATAAGCTACACACAAATGACCACCTGTCAATCACTTTTTCCGCGGGACTCATGAATAGGCAATGTGATCTGTGTCAGTATAATAGCGTCCGCAATCTTGGTTGCTAAAAAGGTGCTCAACCAACAGCATCTGAGGTTTACACAAAATAACTGAGTACAAGCGTGAAAGAGAAAGACTGCAGCAGTGTACTGACGCTGTGACACATGACCTGATAGACTCAAAAGAACGAAGAGTCGCTAAAAAGACAAGAGGAATTAAATATTACGTTGAACAACTACTGTGAGACGCCATCCAGCGGCGAATCCTTGATAAACTGTCTGACGTGCACTGCTCTCTGGGGGTTTGTGCTCAAAGCACCCGCTGGCTGCTGGAGCTCAGACATCCGCATATGCTGCAGCGCATGACTGTGTGCATGTGCGTGGTCACATGACGTGCGTTTTCGGTTGTATAGTGAGAACGGAGGGCTGTTCAGAAATGCTGCGTAAAACGCCAGAGTGGATCGTTTTTGTTTAAACATGCCATTTTGGAACAAAAACCAAGACGTGTTCGCGTAAACGGAACCTGAGTGTGTGTTTTTCGCGAGCGGGTTGCTGCTTCGATGGGGGCAGGGCGGAGGATCGCGATGCCTTCTCAGCATCCCGATGTCTATCGGCCATCAGCGATGGAAGAATGCATCGTATATCGACCGAACCCACCCTGAACCCCTCTTAACAAAACCAGGACCCTTCTTTTCTCCTCCACACGACAACCTCAAAACATTATTTAATTCTGAAAGTGCCTCACGCAGGTGAGTGGGGTTGACAAACCACCTGTAGAAACACTTTTCCTTCCCCAGAACTCGAGCACTTAATTCTGCGAGCACAGATAGTTTCTTTGTATAATCAGCACTTGTTGTTGTGAATCGCTCGTCAATTTTAAACCACTTTGGACAAAAGCGTCTGCTAAATGACAATATATAAAGGTAAAATATTGATATTGCATACGCTATTATCAAAATAAAAACACACCAATGTAAACGACACCGACTGTTTATAACGCAGCTAAAGCGACCAGTCTACATTTGCGATTCGTTCACCTCCAGGAACTGCGCGTTGATCTTGAACTCAGGAACGGGTCGTCCCTGCTCAGTGGCAGCCTGCCTGCGCTCCTCGATGCCCCTGAAGAGGTGACTCACGGCCCGTGGAATGATCCCCAATTCCTCATCAGTGATGTTCACGTCAAACCCGGTGCCCATGGTGTACGTCTTTCCCGAACCGGTCTGAAAGAAATAAACATTCAGGACGGAAGATTAGACAACACAAACCACTCTGCAGAAGACATGAGTTGTGCAGTTTGGCGTGTTCTGAACATTACCTTTACAGAAATACTGCAGATCATGTCAGACTTAGAGATCTAAAAACGACCACTCGTTAAAAATTAAATCCAGTTTCAAGGTGTTTCAAAGAAGTTTGTTATTATTTTCCATAAAACAAGTATCCATTAATGCTGAATGATATCAGAACATTTGTTCAGCGATATTTAAACATTTTATTTTCACATATATTACCTGATACTTGCATTTAATTTATGTTTATAATTTTTTTTTATATTTTAATTGGCCAAAATGGGGAGTTCGTTCATTTGCTCAATCATATGTTCGTTCGTTTGTTCACTCGTTCATATGTTGGTTCGTTTTTTCATTCGTTCATATGTTCGTTTGTTCACTCGTTCATGGTCATTTATTCGTTTGATATCTCATTCATATGTTTGTTCGTTTGTTCACTCGTTCATATGTTCGTTCGTTTGATATCTCGTTCATATGTTTGTTCATTTGTTCACTCGTTCATGGTAATTTATTCGTTTGATATCTCGTTCATATGTTTGTTCGTTTGTTCACTCGTTCATGATCATTCGTTCGTTTGATCAATGGTTCATATGTTCGTTCATTTGTTTACTTGTTTATATGTTTGTTTGTTCACTCATTTGAATCATATGTTTGTTCCTTCGTTTGTTTGTTCACTTGTTCATATGTTCGTTCATTCGTTCACCTGTTCATATGTATTTTTGTTCGCTCACTCAATCATGTTTGTTCATTCACTGGTACATATACTCATTTCTTCGTTTGTTTGTTCACTTGTTCATATGCTCGTTCATTCGTTCACTCGTTTATATGTTTTTTCGTTTGTTTGTTCACTCATTCATATGTTTGTTCATTTGTTCACCCGTTCATATGTTCGTTCGTTCGCTCACTCGTTGATATGTTTGTTTGGTAATTTACTCGATTATACGTTTGTTCATTTGTTAGTTTTTTCACTCGTTAAAGTTTGTTCGTTCGTTTGCACACTTGTTCATACATTCGTTAGTTTGTTCACTTGTTCATGTTTGCTCATTCGTTTCTTTGTTCACTTGCTCATATATTTGTTAGATTGTTCACTCGGTCATGTTTGCTTGTTTATTTGTTTGTTCACTCATTCATATGTTCGTTTGTTCATTCACTCGATCATGTTTGTTCATATGTTTGTTCACTTGTTAATATGCTTGTTCACTCGTTCCTGTTTGTTCACTCGTTCATATATTTCTTTTATTAGTCCGTTCACTTAGGCATGTTTGCTTGTTCATTTGTTTGTTCACTCGTTCATGTTTGTTTATTTGTTTACTCGTTTATATGTTCGTTCATTCATTTACTCGATCATGTTTGTTCAGTTGTTTGTTTGTTCACTGGTTCATATGTTCGTTCGTTAACTTAATCATGTTTGTTTATTCGTTCGTTCGCTCATTTTGTTTGTTAATTCATTTATTCTCTCGATATGTTTGTTCATTCGTTTGTTCACTCGTTCATATGTACGTTCATTCACCCGTTGATGTTTGTTCGTTTGATCCTTTGTTCACTCATTCATGTGTTCGTTTGTTTGTTCACTCATTCATGTGTTCGTTTGTTTGTTCACTCATTCATGTTCATTTGTTTGTTTGTTCACTCATTTATGGTCGTTCATTCGTTCAATCGATCATATGTTGGTTCATTCATTTGTTTGTTCAGTCCTTACTGTTCATTAGTTCATTTGCTCACTCGCTCATTTTTATTCACTCATTCATGTTCAATCGTTTACGTTTGCTCATTCATGTTTGTTTGTTTGTTCACTTGTTCATATGTTCGTTCGTTTGTTCACTCGTTCATATGTTCATTCATTTACTTTTTCATATGTTCATTCATTTGTTCACTTGTTCATATGTTCTTCGCTCATTTGTTCACTCGTTCATATATTCGTTCGTTTGTTTGTTCACTCATTCGTATGTTCGTTCCTTGGTTCGTTTGTCCACTCACTCATATGTTCGTTCATTCATTCTTTGTTCACTCATTAATATGTTTGTTTGTTTGTTTGTTCACTCGTTCATATGTTCATTCATTTTTAACCAATACACAATTTAAAGTCTAAATTGTTCCTTTGTAAAGAATAAAAAAGAAAGTAAAGAAAACAAGTTTCCCTGTCGTGAATTGACTTTTTAAAGCTACAGCAGCCTTCTGTGTGAGCTGGGATTGATTTTAAGAGTTCTGTAAAAAAAAAATAATTCTTCCATTAATGATAAAAACATCTACTGGATTTAATTTGATCCAATTGATTATTTGATTTGGAAATGTGATCAATCGATTGCAAACCGGAAAAAAATGTAAAAGAAAAACCCATTTGATTACAATCATTATTTTTCCAATTTAATAAAATGTCCTATTTATTTTTTGCTGACACTAGAAATCAATAAACCTCCTGACACAAGCTGTCAGTAGATAAAAGGTCACATAAGATTATTTTGAGGTTATATATCTCACAAATGATACAAAATCTCTCTGAGCGAGTCCAAACTCCTGAAAATAGCATTGAAAAGTTAGGCTTCATGGTCTGTGCAGTTGATATGGTTGGTAGACGTGAACTAGAGACATTTTGTGTTTAGCAGGGGCAACAGAGGGGGGGCCGGACACCCAGACAAAAGAAGTCCGGGGTCTCTGTTGCTATCGACACACTGAGGAATGACACGCGGAGCCTGAGCGCACATCACCCGCTGACAGCAGGACCAGACCCCCAACAACAGGGGAGAAATAACAAAGACTGAGGAACACACACAAAGAGACTCTCATGAGGGAGCGTTCTATCATGATTCAAAGACCTTTAATATACCAACTCTGCTGAGAGGAATAGCCCTTTTTAGTAATGAGTTTGATTTAAAAAAATAAAAAGGGGGGAAAAGCTTAGGGCGTTCCTGTCAGAACATGTCTGTCAGTCAGTTTCAGGGAAAAAAAAAAAAAGTTTAATGATTTATTCGCTGCACTTGAGGCAAACAAGACGAGCTACACAACTGCTGATATCTGAGAAAACAATTACAAAACAGTTGATCATTATTAATCAATGCATTTTATAAAATTAACAAACACATAAACAAAATAAACAAATAAATAAATGCATAAGCCAACAAATAAATAAATAAGCAAACAAACAAACTAATAAAAATAAATAAGCAAACTAATAAACAAAATAAATTAATTAATAGACAGATAAATTGAACAAACAAACAAATAAATACACAAGCAAACAAACTAACAGACAAACAAATAAATAAGCAAATAAAAATAAATAAATCAATAAATAAATCAAACAAACAAATAAATAAATCAATAAGCAAAAAAAATTAAATAAATCAATAAATCAAACAAATAAATACATAAATAAATAAGCAAACAAACTAATAAAAATAAATAAGCAAATATTTTTTAAATAAATAAATAAATCAAACAAGCAAACAAATAATTAAAAAATAAGCAAACAAACAAACTAATAACAATAAATAAGCAAACTAATAAACAAAATAAACTAATAAATACATAGGTAAATTAAACAAACAAACCAATAAAAAATAAATAAATAAATAAATAAATAAATAGACAAATCAAACAAACAAAATGAACAAATAAATAAATTAAACATACAAATTAACTAATAAATAAAAATATATACAAACAAAATTAATAAATACATAGATAGATTGATACATCAAACAAACAAATAAGCAAACAAAAAATTACAAATACATAAAAAAATAAATTTAACAAACAAACTCAATAAACAAAATAAACAAATAATTAAATAGATATACAGATAAATCAAACAAACAAACAAACAAATAAAAAAATAAAAATATATATAAATACAGGGATTAATAAATTTAATAAACAAATAAACTAACAAAATGAATTAATAGAAATATATGGATGGACGGAGAAACGGACGAACAGACGGACAGACAGACAGACAGAACTTTAAAGGAGCGTGAACAGACCGTTTTGGAGTAGAAAAACTAAAATGTAAAGCTTTTTATGTGTTTATAACGTTAAAGTAAAAATCTGAGAATGAAAATGATTGTCAGTGTAAGTTGAATTAGTTAAGGTCTCATTACATTCTGTTTTTGTCCTCTGACCATCTTACCTGTCCGTAGGCAAAGATTGTGGCATTATATCCTTCAAAACAGCCCTCGATGAGTTTCTCAGTGCAGTTGCTGTAGAGGCTATCCTGCTGTGAGTCCATGTCAAAAACATAGTCAAACGTGAAGGCCTTGTCTTTTCCCAGAATGACCTGCGGCTCCCCAGGAGTCACAAGTGTGCAGATGTGACACCCCTCGATCTTTTCCTTCGCCAACTGTGGACGAACCCTGGAAAAAACATAGAGTATTGATTGAAATACAGGATCACTAAGTAAGTGTTTTGGTGCTGGGAGAACAGAAACAATTCAATTACTTTGTTTAAAGAAGTAGCTAGTGATCTGCACTCCTTTAATAACTCATTTAAATACTTGATTTTACTGGTTTTGACCTTTTTCATTGTACATTATTTGACAGAAACAGTAATACTCAAAACTAAAAACAAACCAAAAATAAGACTTATGAAATGCTAAAAGTCTGCGAGAATCGGAAGTTGTTGTGACTTTCATTTCAGTTTGCTGAACAAAATAAAACAAAAAAGTTTAAAACACGAAAATGAAAAAACAAAAGACAACAAAAATGTTGATGAAGTCTAGAACCAGATGTTGCTGAGACTTTCAGTTTGCTGATGTACTTCTAACTGAAACCTAATATTTATTAGAGGGCAGGGCATTCTTTTTGTGCATCTTTCCATTGTTTTTTATTTTACATTGTTTGGAAAACAAAACCACAAACATTTCAACTCAATGCCTTCCTCGGTTTGACATTGTACAAATAAGATTTATATTAAGCCCCAAATTCAACAAAACAAACAAAAAACTAAACTAAACAAAAAAGAGCACAGAGCAAACAAAAAATAAAATAAAGAACACAAAACTAAACAAACAAAAAACTAAACAAAACAAAAAAGAGCACAAAACAAAAAAAAAACACAAAACCAAAAAACTAACTAAACAAACAAAAACAAACAACAAAAAAATAACAAAACAAATCAAAGAAAAATTAAGAAAACCAACAAAAAACTAACAAAACAAACAAAAATAAAACTAAATAATAAAAAAACTAACAATCAAAATACAAAGAAACTAAAGAAACGAAAAACAAACAAAACCAACAAAAAACTAAGACAACAAACAACAAAAAACTAACAAAACAAATAAATCAAACTAAAAAAGTAAAACAAACAAAACAACAAGCAAAAATAACAAAACAAAGACAGCAAAACAAAAAACAACAAAACAAACAAAAGACAAACAAAACCAACAAAACGCTAAAAAACAAAAAAAAAAAACAATCAAAACACAAACAAAACCAACAAAAGACAAACAAAACCAACAAAAAGCTAACAAAACAAACAAAACAATCAAAAGACAAACAAAACCAACAAAAGACAAACAAAACCAACAAAAAGCTAACAAAACAAACAAAACAATCAAAAGACAAACAAAACCAACAAAAAGCTAACAAAACAAACAAAACAATCAAAAGACAAACAAAACCAGCAAAAAGCTAACAAAACAAACAAAAAACAAACAAAAATAACAAAACAATCACAAGACAAACAAAAACAACAAAAAACAAAACAAACAAAAATGAAAAACTAAAAAAAAAACAGAAAAAAAACAAAACAAATAAAAAACTAACAAAAGACTAACAAAATAAAACATAAAAAACAAAAAATACACAAAAATAAAAACCAAATGACAAGTCTGAACCGGAAGTCGCTGAGACTTTCATTTTAGTTTGCTGAAGTACTTCTAACCAATCTAAATATATAACATGGGGCAGGGCTTTCTTTTTGCACATCCTTCAATAGTTATGAGTGCGAATAACAAGCTACTTATTGAAACAAGTTTGGTAAAAGATCAACACACCGAATAAAGAATCAAGCGAAGCAAGAGTACAGTGCACACTACACTAATGCACTTAAAATACTTTCAAATGAAGGAGTGAATGAAACGGTATATCAGATATTACATTGTGATGTTGTACGATTTAAATTCGTGAAAACAACAACAACAAATTCAACAAATCTGAGTCGCTAGATAGCAAAGTGTCAATTTTAAGGATGCAAACATTACATCTGATGCCTACAGCATAACTAGCGATTCATGCTAGGTTGATAACTAACATACAAGGGGCCGAAAAACATTAAAACATGGGATTTGTGCTTCTAATGCTTTCAAAAAGTCTTCAGGAATACTAGATTCACTGAAAGTGACATGAATACGAGTATGTTTCTGAACAGAGAGTCTCTGTTCCAGCACAGCGAGAGAGGAAGCTCTGGCTACACGGTAGGTAAACAGTCACACCCCGGGCTTCATTTACTCACGTTTTTCTGCTTTCATTATTGAAACCTTTCCTTCAACGCCAACTGCTGCTCTGCCTTTTCATTTTCAGCACTTATTCTGATATTTCTGAAGAGTTGTGGATCACAAACACAGTGCTGATGACTTTTTGGTGGCTTGAGAAAGTCTTCTTCTGAGGCAAATTTTAAAGTGCATCTCCTCTCAAGCCTTTCAAGCTACATCCCTCAAATTTCTGGTAGACCTTCAGACTAGTCTGACTCGGGTTGCTATGTCTTTTCTAACTGATCCGACTTTCGGTTTTCCAAAAAATGAGCCGGGAAATTGCGAAAAGCCCCATTGACTTAGCATTGAACTCATAACTCATAACCAAAATCACCCCAAGAATGCAACGACAACCCATCCAAGAGGTCTCAAAAGACCCCACAACAACACCCAAAGAACTGCTGGCCTCAGCTGAGGCGAGTGTTCATGACTCCACCATAAGAAAGAGAACGGGCAACATTAAACCGTGACAATGAGTGAGAAATCAGGTAGGGGCAAAGACTTTTTCCCACCACTGTAGATCCACTATATATACGCAGTTGTTTGTTGTGCATGGGTATTTCCCAGTACTGGGTTGCAGCTGGATGAAGCTGAATAAATAATAATGAATGAATGAGTTGGCGGTTGATTCCACTGTGGCAGCCCCCTGATGAATAAAGGGATGAAGCTGAAGAAATAATAATGAATGAATGAGTTGGTGGTTCATTCCACTGTGGCAGCCCCCTGATGAATAAAGGGATGAAGCTGAAGAAATAATAATGAATGAATGAGTTGGCGGTTCATTCCACTGTGGCAGCCCCCTGATGAAGGGATGAAGCCGAAGAAATAATAATGAATTATTGAATGAGTTGGCGGTTCATTCCACTGTGGCAGCCCCCTGATGAACAAAGGGATGAAGCTGAAAAAATAATAATGAATGAATGAGTTGGTGGTTCATTCCACGGTGGCAGCCCCCTGATGAACAAAGGGATGAAACCGAATAAATAATAATGAATCAATGAATGAATGAATGAATGAATGAATGAGATGGTGGTTCATTCCACTGTGGCAGCCCCCTGATGAACAAAGGGATGAAGCTGAAGAAATAATGATGAATGAATGAGTTGGCAGTTCATTCCACTGTGGCAGCCCCCTGATGAATAAAGAGATGAAGCTGAAGAAATAATAATGAATAAATGAGTTGGTGGTTCATTCCACTGTGGCAGCCCCCTGATGAACAAAGGGATGAAGCTGAAGAAAAAATAATGAATGAATGAGTTGGCAGTTCATTCCACTGTGGCAACCCCCTGATGAACAAAGGGATGAAGCCGAAGAAATAATAATGAATGAATGAGTTGGTGGTTCATTCCACTGTGGCAGCCCCCTGATGAATAAAGGGATGAAGCTGAAGAAATAATAATGAATGAATGAGTTGGTGGTTCATTCCGCTGTGGCAACCCCTGAAGAACAAAGGGATGAAGCCGAAGAAAAAATAATGAATGAATGAGTTGGCAGTTCATTCCACTGTGGCAGCCCCCTGATGAATAAAGGGATGAAGCCAAAGAAATTATAATGAATGAATGAATGAGTTGGTGGTTCATTCCACTGTGGCGACCCCTGATGAACAAAGGGACTAAGAATGGGTGAATGTCATCATTTACGCACCCTTAACTTGTTTTAGACCTTTATGATTTTCTTTGTTGTTGAACAAAGAAGATATTTTGAAAAATGTTGGAAACCTGTAACCATTGACCTCCATAGTATTTGTTTTTCCTACTATGGAAGTCAATGGTTACTGGTTTTAAGTTGTTTTCAACAAGAAACTCATGAAGGTTTGAAAGGGTGCGTAAACCATTATTTGCTGAACTATCCCTTTTAAGTGTGTCACGTGGCGCAGTGGGTAGCATGATTGCCTCAGAGCAAGAAGGTCGCTGGTTCGAGTCCCGAATGTCAGTTGGCATTGCATGTTCTCCCTGTGTTGGCGTGGGACCAAAGACATTCGGTATGTGTGTGATTGCAAGAGTGTGTGGATGCTGGGTTCCGCTGTGTAAAACATATGCTGTATAAGTTGGCGGTTCATTCCACTGTGGCGACCCTTGATTAATAACTAAGCCGAATGGAAAATGAATAGATGATATCCCCTTTAAATAGTGCTACTCTGTTCTTAAGCTCGGTTCATGACATGATTCTCCAGCTGCAAGCTTTATCTAGTTGAGCGGTCACAGATAGTAACACCAGTCAAACCCTTGTGTCTTCTCCCCGTGACATCTCCAGCATCTCCAAGCTCTACAGGCACTCAAGTGTTCAGCTTGTCACTTGTTTTCAGAGCTTCTCCTGCCTGCACTCATACATGAACTCATGGCTGAAAACCATGCCAGATTACAATGACAAGCTCCCTCTGACCAGCATAAATCTTAAAAGGCTTGAGAATAAATAAAAAGGTCTCGTAAAAACCCAAAAGCGCGCCAAAAGCCCTCGACCACAAATGATGTCAGTGTTGGACCATCTGACGCCTCTGCGTGTGTAATTATACATACTGTAAAAGATATTGTGAGACATTTATGAGGGTGCGATCTATTTCCCATTTCAACACGAGTTCGGTTCAGATGAACACCCAGTTTCAACAGGATTTGATTTGGGATTGCTATTGGACATTAAAATAAAGAAGTTCATTTCGAATAAAATAAAATTAAATAAAACTTGAGTAAAAGTAATATATATATATATATATATATATATATATATATATATATATATATATATATATATATATATATATATATATATATTGTTTAATAAATAATTAATTAATTAATTTTTATTTATTTAATTACATTTACTTAATTTATTCATTTTAATTAATTAAATACTTATTTCAATTCATATATTAACTAATTTATTTATATTTATTCAATTTATTAATTTATTTTCATTCATTTGATTTAATTTATTTATTTCAATTCACTTATCTATTTAATTAAATTTATTTATTTTAATTAATTCAATTAAATTAATTCAATAAAATTTAATAATAACAACAATTGAATAATTCAGTTTATTTAAATTCATTTATTAAGTTTTCATGTATCTACTTTAAAATATTTATTTTAATTATTTCATTTATGTTTTTATATATTTAATTCAATTTTTTATTTTAATACATTAATTTAATTAATTATTTATTTTTATTTATTTAATTGTATTTAACTATTTATTTTTATTTATTTTAATAATGTTTTTAAATTCAATTATTTATTTGTATGTATGTATTTATTTGAATTTATTTATTTTTATATATTTATTTTAATATTTTTTATAATTTTTTCATTTAATTCTATTTCTTTCTTTGTTTATTAATTCTATTTAATTATCTATTTTAATAAATTTATTTTATTAATTAATTTGTGTTTATTTAATTCTGTTTATTTATTTCAAACTATTTTTATATTTTTATTTTTATTCATTTGTTTTATAATTTTTCATTTAATTCTATTTATATATATATATATATATATATATATATATATATATATATATATATATATATATATGAGTTATTTTATTTATTTATTCCAATTTAATTATTTATTTATTTATTTTAATTAACTTGTATTTATTTAATTCTATTTACTTATTTTAATTTATTTTATTTCTTTAATTCAATTTATTTTAATTAATTTACTTATTTTAATTAATTTATTTTATTTTATTACATTTTAATTAATTACAGTAATTTAATAATTTATAAAATTTTATTAATTCAATTTATTTCCATTCATTTATTTATTTTTACATATTAATCTTAATTAATTAATCAATTTTATTGGTAAATCACATTGCTGTTACTGCTCCATGCACAAGGTGAGACACAATAGTCCTCCTTTATACAATGAAAAGAGCAGGTTGTTTGGATGTCTGATTATATACAGTAGTGGGGAAAAGTGTACTGATTTTTCTCTTATCAGCATGCTTGCAAGTCCGTTACAGTGCTGTAGAGGAATTTTAGCCACTCATCCTTGTTGTAATTCAGCCGCATTGGAGCGTCTTCGAGCGTGGACCACAGTTATAAGGTCACGCCACAGCATCTCAATTAGATTCAGGTCAGGACATTGACTAGGCCACTCTAAAGTTTTCATTTACTTTCTTCAGCCATTCAGAAGCCGACTTGCTGATGTGCTTTGATTCAATGTCCTGCTGCAGAACCCAAGTTCACTTTATTTTGGTACACGGCAGATTTCACAGCAAGCAGCAAAACAGCCCCGGACCATCACACTACCATCAACACACATACTGTTGGTGTAATGTTCGTTTTCTGACATGCACTATTACCCGTACACACTGTTGATACCTGGTTACTTTTCATTTACACTGTAAATAACCTATAATCAGTATAATAAACATATTTATTCATTTTTATATATTTATTTTAATAATTTTAAATATTTTTTTCATTTCATTCTATTTCTTTCTTTGTTTATTAATTCTATTTAATTATCTATTTTAATAAATGTATTTTATTAATGAATTTGTGTTTATTTAATTCTATTTAGTTATTTCTATTTATTTTTATATTTTTATTTTAATTCATTTGTTTTATAATTTTCATTTATATATATATTTGAGTTATTCTATTTATTTATTTCAATTCAATTATTTATTTATTTATTTATTTATTTTAATTAATTTGTATTTATTTAATTCTATTTACTTATTTTAATTTATTTTATTTCTTTAATTCAACTTATTTTAATTCATTTACTTATTTTAATTTATTTATTTTATTAAATTTTAATTACATAAATGTAATAATAATAACATTTTATTAATTCAATTTATTTCAATTCATTTATTTATTTTTACATATTAATTTTATTAATCAGCAAAACAGCCCCGGACCATCACACTACCATCAACACACATACTGTTGGTGTAATGTTCGTTTTCTGACATGCACTATTACCCGTACACACTGTTGATATCTGGTTACTTTTCATTTACACTGTAAATAACCTATAATCAGTATAATAAACATATTTATAAGCCTGCGAAAGATTGGATGAGTCATAATTCATTCATGAAAACATCCGTATGCATATTTAACGCACTGTCAAAGAATGAGACCCGATGTCTTATTGATCTTTTGTGAAATTAATTTTGGAAAATCCCAAACTAAATCAGTTCTATCATCTAATACCAAGTCTGGGGGGGGTTAAACGATGTTCATGAGGCATAAAATAAAGCTGAGCTTCTGACTGAACGCGTTAACCTCAAGCCATAGTCCTCATTACTGCGATTACAGTGACGCAGAACTCTCCTCGGCCTCGACTTTCCCAGAGAAAAGCTCCACTTGGCTATACAGGTCTAACAGCTATATAGTCATTACCCAGAGCTGCATGGGTTCAGTCAGTCTGCTAGGGGTCACTTGAGCTCTAAAACGTTGCTTTCAATTACCATAAACACGGTAAAATATAATGTAATTCTGATACAGCAGATGGAGATGTGCTGATGTATCCTATCTGGGAAATTGATGAGCCTTGTTAGAGTGGTGTTTATGGGTACAGTTTGTTTCCTAGTCTCATTAGCAGCTGATTGATTGCTTGTTTTTGAGATGAGCGCAGACGCCATGATACGAGAATGCTGACACATCTTTATTTGCTCATAATGATTAAGTGCCTAGATCTAAAACCAAAATGACAGCAAACACATGTTTACATTGTCTGTGGGATAACTTTAAGACTGAGTACTTTTATTCCAGAAACACTGTGTTTTGAGGTTTAATCTTGTAAAAAATAATAATAATAAATAAATAAATAAATAAATAAAAAACTCCCCAAAAAGAAGAGCATTGCTTTTTTCAGGTTGTCTTGGATAATGTGGGTCTCCAAAAAATTTGATTTAATTAAATTAAATTAAATTAAATTTGGCAGTTCATTCCGTTGTGGCGACCCCGCATTAATAAAGAGACTAAGCCTAAATTAAAATTAATTTAATTTAATTTAGGCTTAGTCTCTTTATTAATCCGGGGTCGCCACAACGGAATGAACCGCCAACTTATCCAGCACGTTTTATGCAGCGGATGCCCTTCCAGCTGCAACCCATCTCTGGGAATTTAATTTAGTTTAATTTATTTTATAATTAATATTATTATAAATATTTTTAAAAAGTACTACTCTAAACAAATTTAAATGTTATTTAAATATAAAATTTATTATTATTATTATTATTGTTATCATTATTATTTTTTTTTTTGTTATTGTTTGCCCTGATATTAAATTGTTAATAAAAAAAATATTAATAATGTTTTATTTATTTCATATCAGGGCAAACAATAATAAATAAATTATTGCATAAATTCATATAAGTAAATAAAAATGATAATAATTGTAATATTTAAATAATATTTAAAATACGAATATTTAGAATTTATTTAACTCTAATATTTTAATATTTATATTAAATACAATTAAACAAAACTAAATTAAATGTAATTTAGAGTAATTGTGAAGCAGTTTTTACTACACTATTTACAGCGACCCAGCGACCTTCTTGCTGTGAGGCGACAGCACCTGCGCCACTGCTTCACCCAGCACATAATATTATACTCAATTTTTTTTTAAGAGACTAGTATTCAGCTTAAAGTCTAGTTCATAAGGTTAACTATTAGTCATTGGACAACAGTGGTTTGTTTTGCCACTGGTGTGGTTCCTTTTCAAACTGTAAATTAATGTACCCAAAGGCTTCATAATGGGAGATTTAGGTACTAATATGTACCTTTAGGGTACCAATGTGGATCCTTTTAGTTACAAAAAGTGTACCGTACCAGTGACAGTGTCTGTACCTTTATTTCAGAGGGCGCAAAATGTATGGAAAGACTTTTTTGTAAACACATCTGTGCAAACGGATGGCAATATCTTTGACAATTTTAAAACAGTGAGATAAGAAACCTCTATCTAGTAGATCATTGCATAATCCGAATGTTTGGTATATATATATATATATATATATATATAGCCAGCCTGGTAAAAGGGTTGATTCTTATTTTTCACAAAATGTAGACTTTTTTTTGCAGTTATTCACCTCATTTTCTATTGAAATATGATGTATAAATACTCCAATAAGTGGCATTTTAGGCCACTTATACTATCTAGCTTGTTGCATTCTCCATTTTTGACGTACAAAAAAATGTTCCTATTGATTTATAATAAACAAATATAAAAAAAAAGAGCTTCACGATTTTCTTCTAGCCTTTCTTGGAAATTCATCTAACAACAGCCTAGTTAGTATAAACAGCAAAAGTCAGTCTAAGGCACTGGAAAAACGTGGAACAAAGATTTAAAAACCTTTCCTGACATGGCTGTTTCTTAAAACTGCGCATTTTGATAACACCCGACTTCATCAGGGTAACCTGATGTAGCTGCAGTTTTAAGGAACAGCCATATCAATGAAGGCTTTTTACTATTTTCTCCATATTTTGTGAGTGCCTTGGACTGATTTTAATGTTTATTCTGATAAATCCCTTACACAAAGAGCACAGACACATTATTTAAGCTGTCCCTGAGAGCTTTTTTTTGGATTTTGGATTTTTATACACAGCCTTAGTATTAAAATTTACTCTAATAGGCTGCTGTTACGACCGGAGTTTATGTATTTATTTATTATTGCGGATTGTACTTTGTCTTTTTCTTTTGTCCCGCCTCCTTGTTGTTTTTCTGTTGTTTCATAGGCTCCCATACCGGCGTGATTCCCTATTCTGATTGGCTGCTGGTCGCAAAAGCACATATAAAAAGGAGCTTCCGGCAGGGTTCGAAGAGCTCATTTCTGAGCGTTCGGTGTTTGGAGTGGAGCTCCTGGGTTTCCCTCACCTCTTCAGCCGACGAACAACGACAACCAACTTTGTATTAATGACCATCATATCTTTAAATATTTTTGGGAGTTTGAGCATGTAGGGGTGGCCTGCCTATTTATTTGATTACTTTGGACTTTGTTTATGTTAGGGAGTAAGGTACGCTTCCTGTATTTTTCTTTAAATAGTAATAGGTAATTTAGTGGATTTATTTTATAGATTCTTTTGTTTGTTATTTTGGCCTGTGGTCACCCTGACGAAATGCTCATTTATATTAACCCCATTTTTCTATAATAAAAATATTCATATATATACTCTCAACTGAGTGCGTGAGTTTAGTTGTCGACCGAAGGGAATCTTTTGCTTTAAGTTTTGTTTAGTTTGGGAAATCCACCACCCCAACACATTTGTTTTTTCTTCGTTTATCATGCCCTTTTTGTTTCCCCTAGACTTGGGGCGTAATAGCTGCTTTTGGTGCTTCGGACCTTTTTATTGGTCAGTTTTTTCTCTCAAGAATACGGTTCAAGACTTAAAATAAAAGTCAGGCTACTTGTAAAATAAAAAAAAAATTGTCAGTCAATAATGAAAGTTTTCTTAAAACCTTTGATGGGTTATTTTCACAATTTATGACGACAAAGCAGTCAAAATAGGTCAAACAAGAATACAGTGGCAAAAATTTAGAAGATATATATATATATATATATATATATATATATATATATATATACATATATATATTCAGCTATACAGTATTTATAACCAATGACATGCTCATCACACACTATATTGAATTGGGATACCGCAAGTAAACCAGATCAGTTTGAATTCTCCTGACACTTTAATAGAAATGTGTAATAATGTTTGCAACATCGACTCTACAACACCCAGATTAAAGAAAATGATAATGGAGCTTCGTGACAGTTGTTGTCATTATAGTAATTAGGATAATAACATGCATCATTCATCATTCCCGCCTGTAAGGTCTTGATAAACTTGTTTTAGTCACACACACACACAAACAAACACACGTGAGGTATAATACACAAATAATTGCGACTGGTTAAACTGACAACACCAATCTGACTGGGATGATTTATGGGTTTTGTTTTTGTTTTGCAGAAGTCAAAGTATTAAAGTATTAATTCAGTCTGGTTGCGAGAGTTAATAAAGTCTCTATTGGGCGAGCCGTGGATGAATATTCATAGCAGTATTTGCATATTTGAACAGATCCATTTGTGGCGTAACTAGAAAAGTTGTTCAGGCTTGCTGATAGTCGAAAGTGTGCCACTACGTGAATCTTACACCCTTAACCTTTGCATTTGTAGTGCATGGAACTATTGCAACTAGTGGGGTCGCCACAGTGGAATGAACTGCCAACTATTGGAGTTTGCATGTTCTCCCTGTGTTGGTGTGGGTTTGCTCATGGTGCTCCCCCACAGTCTAAACAAACGCGCTATAGGGGAATCCATGAATTAAATTGGCCGTAGTGTATGAGTGTGTGTGTGAGTGTGTATGGGTGTTTCCCAATATTGGGTTGCAGCTGCAAAGGCATCCGCTGTGTAAAAAATATGCCATATGTTTTGACTAAAACAAACATATGGCATATGTTTTACACAGCGGATGCCTTTGCAGCTGCAACCCAGTACTGGGAAACACCCATACACTCTCGTTCTCACGCGCACACACACACTCATACACTACGGACAATTTAATTCATGGATTCCCCTATAGCGCATGTGTTTAGACTGTGGGGGAGAACATGCAAACTCCACACAGAAATGCCAACTGGCCTCGAACCAGTGACCTTCTTTCTGTGAGGCCACAGTGCTAACCAATGAGCCACCGTGTTTGTTTGTTTTTAAAAAATAATCTGAAAGAGACTAAATGTCCTCAGAGTTCTCGAATGTGCTGCGCATGAGCGTGTTCAGCCATTATTGGGGAAACATGATTACTGATCATTACTCAGCAGTCCTCTTCTGTAAATCCAGACAGTTCATATTCACTAACAGGTCACCTCAGGTTGTGAAATCGCATTCCCAGTAGTAAATGAGTGGCTCTGTGGAGTGGATAGGAAACAGAAAAGGGATTTCCCCGCCCCCTTCTCTGTTTGCCATCCTTGAACAGTCAACAGAACGATTCGCATTATCTGTGCTGCATTGCCCTGATTAAAAGCCTGATTAGTTTTGAGTTTCTGTCTGATTGAGGATTTCATGTCTTGTTTAATAAAGGGTAAACACTCAAAATACACTTGTTCAAACTGCTTATTTAAAATTATTTTGTGTTCAGGGTTCATACACACTTTTACTATTTTCTGTCCACACTTCCTTATTATTGTTCATTTATTCCTTTGCTGGAGATTAGAACTGAATTTAGAAATAGTTTAGACCCAAATCTTTGCGCTTAAAGTAAATATGTGGGCTGATGGATGTGTTCAGTGGAGCGAGTTTCCACCGTTTTCCCACCATAGTAAAGGAGTAAAGTAAAGAGGCTGAATGGAGGAGGCTCGTTCTTTATCCTCGCGCTGCAGATGCTCTGTTTAACTGTTTTCTCGCTAGTGAAGCGTTCAGTTCTTACTCTTACAGAGTCCGCCATGTCAATAGCAAATGCACCATGTCGCTAGGGCTGCACGATTAATCGGAAAAAGATCACGATCTCGATTCGACCCAACACACAATCCTAATGCAGCTTTTTCTACGATTCAGCCAATTATATTGTCAAGGTCAGGAGAGAAGAAAACATTGACACCTTCAAATGGCGTTAAAAGTGGCACACACTGTATTTATAAGGTATGATTCATCCAAAATGTAATTTCTGTCTTCATGTAATGATGTATTCACGGTCGCGAGATCACACGTGAGCTGACGCACTGTTCGTTTACTGCCGAGATACGTTTTTTGATATGTCTGTCTGATTGAGGATTTCATGTCTTGTTTAATAAAGGGTAAACACTCAAAATACACTTGTCCAAACTGCTTATTTAAAATGAGTTGTATTTGGAACAACCTAATTATTTTGTGTTCAGGGTTCATACACACTTTTACTATTTTCTGTCCACACTTCCTTATTATTGTTCATTTATTCCTTTGCTGGAGATGAGAACTGAATTTAGAAATAGTTTAGACACAAATCTTTGCGCTTAAAGTTAATATGTGGGCTGATGGATGTGTTCAGTGGAGCGAGTTTGCACCGTTTCCCCACCAAAGTAAAGGAGTAAAGAGGCTGAATGGAGGAGGCTCGTTCTTTATCCTCGCGCTGCAGATGCTCTGTTTAACTGTTTTCTCGCTAGTGAAGCGTTCAGTTTTTACTCTTACAGAGTCCGCCATGTCAATAGCAAATGTGCCATGGCGCTAGGGCTGCACGATTCATCTGAAAAAGATCACAATCTCGATTCGACCCTAATGCAGCTTTTTTTACGATTCAGCCAATTATATTTTCAAGGTCAGGAGAGAAGAAAAGGCGGCTGCAAAAAAAGTCTTCACAGCAACATTGACGCCTTCAAATGGCGTTAAAAGTGGCACACACTGTATTTATAAGGTATAATTCATCCAAAATGTAATTTCGGTCTTCATGTAATGATGTATTCACGGTCGCGAGATCACACGTGAGCTGACGCACTGTTTGTTTACTGCCGAGATACGTTTTTTTGATATGTCTGTCTGATTGAGGATTTCATGTCTTGTTTAATAAAGGGTAAACACTCAAAATACACTTGTTCAAACTACTTATTTAAAATTAGTTGTATTTGGAACAACCTAATTATTTTGTGTTTAGGGTTCATACACACATTTACTATTTTCTGTCCACACTTCATTATTATTGTTCATTTATTCCTTTGCTGGAGATTAGAACTGAATTTGGAAATAGTTTAGACACAAATCTTTGCACTTAAAGTTAATATGTGGGCTGATGGATGTGTTCAGTGAAGCGAGTTTCCACCGTTTCCCCACCAAAGTAAAGGAGTAAAGTAAAGAGGCTGAATGGAGGAGGCTCGTTCTTTATCCTCGCGCTGCAGATGCTCTGTTTAACTGTTTTCTCGCTAGTAAAGTGTTCAGTTTTTACTCTTACAGAGTCCGCCATGTCAACAGCAAATGTGCCATGGCGCTAGGGCTGCACGATTCATCGGAAAAAGATCACGATCTCGATTCGACCCTACACACGATCCTAATGCAGCTTTTTCTATGATTCAGCCAATTATATTGTCAAGGTCAGGAGAGAAGAAAACATTGACACCTTCAAATGGCGTTAAAAGTGGCACACACTTTATTTATAAGGTATAATTCATCCAAAACGTAATTTCTGTCTTCATGTAATGATGTATTCACGGTCGCGAGATCACACGTCAGCTGACGCACTGTTTGTTTACTGCCGAGATACGTTTTTTGATATGTCTGTCTGATTGAGGATTTCATGTCTTGTTTAATAAAGGGTAAACACTCAAAATACACTTGTTCAAACTACTTATTCAAAATGAGTTGTATTTGGAACAACCTAATTATTTTGTGTTCAGGGTTCATACACACTTTTACTATTTTCTATCTACACTTCATTATTATTGTTAATTTATTCCTTTGCTGGAGATTAGAACTGAATTTAGAAATAGTTTAGACACAAATCTTTGCGCTTAAAGTTAATATGTGGGCTGATGGATGTGTTCAGTGGAGCGAGTTTCCACCGTTTTCCCACCAAAGTAAAGGAGTAAAGTGAAGAGGCTGAATGGAGGAGGCTCGTTCTTTATCCTCGCGCTGCAGATGCTCTGTTTAACTGTTTTTTCGTTAGTGAAGCGTTCAGTTTTTACTCTTACAGAGTCCGCCATGTCAATAGCAAATGTGCCATGGCGCTAGGGCTGCACGATTCATCGGAAAAAGATCACGATCTCGATTCGACCCTACACACGACCCTAATGCAGCTTTTTCTATGATTCAGCCAATTATATTGTCAAGGTCAGGAGAGAAGAAAACATTGACACCTTCAAATGGCGTTAAAAGTGGCACACACTGTATTTATAAGGTATGATTCATCCAAAACGTAATTTCGCTCTTCATGTAATGATGTATTCACGGTCGCGAGATCACACGTGAGCTGACGCACTGTTTGTTTACTGCCGAGATACGTTTTTTGATATGTCTGTCTGATTGAGGATTTCATGTCTTGTTTAATAAAGGGTAAACACTCAAAATACACTTGTTCAAACTGCTTATTTAAAATTAGTTGTATTTGGAACAACCTAATTATTTTGTGTTCAGGGTTCATACACACATTTACTATTTTCTGTCCACACTTCATTATTATTGTTCATTTATTTCTTTGCTGGAGATGAGAACTGAATTTAGAAATAGTTTAGACACAAATCTTTGCGCTTAAAGTTAATATGTGGGCTGATGGATGTGTTCAGTGGAGCGAGTTTCCACCGTTTCCCCACCAAAGTAAAGGTTTAAAGTAAAGAGGCTGAATGGAGGAGGCTCGTTCTTTATCCTCGCGCTGCAGATGCTCTGTTTAACTGTTTTCTTGCTAGTGAAGCGGTCAGTTTTTACTCTTACAGAGTCTGCAATGTCAATAGCAAATGTGTCATGGCGCTAGGGCTGCACGATTAATCGGAAAAAGATCACGATCTCGATTCGACCCTAATGCAGCTTTTTCTACGATTCAGCCAATTATATTTTCAAGGTCAGGAGAGAAGAAAAGGCGGCTGCAAAAAAAGTCTTCACAGCAACATTGACGCCTTGAAATGGCGTCAAAAGTGGCACACACTGTATTTCTAAAGTATAATTCACCCAAAACGTAATTTCTGTCTTCATGTAATGATGTATTCACGGTTGCGAGATCACACGTGAGCTGACGCACTGTTTGTTTACTGCCGAGATACGTTTTTTGATATGTCTGTCTGATTGAGGATTTCATGTTTTGTTGCATAAAGGGTGAACACTCAAAATACACTTGTTCAAACTACTTATTTAAAATTATTTTGTGTTCAGGGTTCATACACACTTTTACTATTTTCTGTCCACACTTCCTTATTATTGTTCATTTATTCCTTTGCTGGAGATTAGAACTGAATTTAGAAATAGTTTAGACACAAATCTTTGCGCTTAAAATAAATATGTGGGCTGATGGATGTGGTCAGTGGAGCGAGTTTCCACCATTTTCCCACCAAAGTAAAGGAGTAAAGTGAAGAGGCTGAATGGAGGAGGCTTGTTCTTTATCCTCGCGCTGCAGATGCTCTGTTTAACTGTTTTCTCGCTAGTGAGGCGTTCAGTTTTTACTCATATAGAGTCCGCCATGTCAATAGCAAATGTGCCATGGCGCTAGGGCTGCACGATTCATCGGAAAAAGATCACGATCTCGATTTGACCCTACACACGATCCTAATGCAGCTTTTCTATGATTCAGCCAATTATATTGTCAAGGTCAGGAGAGAAGAAAATATTGACGCCTTCAAATGGCGTTAAAAGTGGCACACACTGTATTTATAAGGTATGATTCATCCAAAACGTAATTTCGGTCTTCATGTAATGATGTATTCACGGTCGCGAGATCACACGTGAGCTGACGCACTGTTTTTTTACTGCCGAGATACGTTTTTTGATATGTCTGTCTGATTGAGAATTTTATGTTTTGTTGAATAAAGGGTAAACACTCAAAATACACTTGTTCAAACTACTTATTCAAAATGAGTTGTATTTGGAACAACCTAATTATTTTGTGTTAAGGGTTCACACACACTTTTACTATTTTCTGTCCACACTTCATTATTATTGTTCATTTATCCCTTTGCCGGAGATGAGAACTGAATTTAGAAATAGTTTGGACACAAATCTTTGCGCTTAAAGTTAATATGTGGGCTGATGGATGTGTTCAGTGGAGCGAGTTTCCACCGTTTTCCCACCATAGTAAAGGAGTAAAGTAAAGAGGCTGAATGGAGGAGGCTCGTTCTTTATCCTCGCGCTGCAGATGCTCTGTTTAACTGTTTTCTCGCTAGTAAAGTGTTCAGTTTTTACTCATACAGAGTCCGCCATGTAAATAGCAAATGTGCCATGGCGCTAGGGCTGCACGATTCATCGGAAAAAGACCACTATCTCGATTCGACCCTACACACGATCCTAATGCAGCTTTTTCTATGATTCAGCCAATTATATTGTCAAGGTCAGGAGAGAAGAAAACATTGACACCTTCAAATGGCGTTAAAAGTGGCACACACTGTATTTATAAGGTATGATTCATCCAAAACGTAATTTCGGTCTTCATGTAATGATGTATTCACGGTCGCGAGATCACACGTGAGCTGACGCACTGTTTTTTTACTGCCGAGATACGTTTTTTGATATGTCTGTCTGATTGAGGATTTCATGTCTTGTTTAATAAAGGGTAAACACTCAAAATACACTTGTTCAAACTACTTATTTAAAATTAGTTGTATTTGGAACAACCTAATTATTTTGTGTTCAGGGTTCATATACACATTTACTATTTTCTGTCCACACTTCATTATTATTGTTCATTTATTTCTTTGCTGGAGATGAGAACTAAATTTAGAAATAGTTTGGACACAAATCTTTGCGCTTAAAGTAAATATGTGGGCTGATGGATGTGTTCAGTGGAGCGAGTTTCCACCGTTTTCCCACCAAAGTAAAGGAGTAAAGTAAAGAGGCTGAATGGAGGAGGCTCGTTCTTTATCCTCGCGCTGCAGATGCTCTGTTTAACTGTTTTCTCGCTAGTGAAGCGAAGAGTCCGCCATGTCTATAGCAAATGCGCCACACAACTGACTCTTAAAGGGAATGAGAGATAAGACTCAGATTGGTTTCATGCAGGTGATGCTGAAAACACACTCAGAACTCATTAAGAGAATAAATGCTGGGACACAGAGCACATGTTTCCGTCCTTAAATAGCAAAAGTGAATTCGGACATGTCCTTAATGATTTTGCGCCATGAGCTTTGAGCTTAGATTATTAAAATACAGCCCTTTATATTTCTAATGTTGGTCGATATGGATACAGGTAACAAAATATATAACAAAATAATAATAAAATAATAATAATAAAATAAATAGATAACAAATATGCAGGCTTACATAAATATAAATCTTAAATTGTTTTATTTTTTGGGCCTAATAACATCAAATGCAATTGTAATTGCCATTTAGAAAGCGCAGAATTAGTCAACATGTTTATTTATTTATTTTTCCTCTGTGTAAATAATCTGCGCATACTGCACTGCAACAGAAACCTCACATCGAGTTTGAACCGTTTATGAGTGGCACCTTTTTAACACATCCTGTCAGGATGTGCGCGTCTCTGGTGGGTTTTGGAAACGGGGGAGTATTCCTGCAGCGTCGGCTGTTCTCTATCATTGGAAGAAGAGCAAATGAGGTTGGCTTGCTCGTCCAGGAAATGTCCAGGTCTCTCTGCACATGTGAGGTTATGAACAGGAAGGGCTCACGCATGAATGTTTGGAGCAGGAGAGATGAAAACAAGGACTCGAAACATCCACCCATGCCTTTTTCCATAAGCTCATCATCAAAACATCAACAATTGGAAATTAGGGGGGGGAAAGGGAGTTGTTTTCAGATATTTATTGGTAGTGTGTGCAATATTCTGAATGATAATAATAATAATAATAATAATAATAATAATAATAATAATAATAATAATAATAATAATAATAAAATAATAATAATAAAAAAATAACAACAAAAACAATAATAATAATAATTATTATTATTATTATTATAAAAAAGATACAAAATAATAACATAACAACAACAATAATAATAAAAATAAAATAATAATAATAATAATAATAATTATTATTATTATTATTATTATTATTATTATTATCAAATAATTCTAGAACAATAAAATAATAATAACAATAATAATAATAATAATAATAATTATTATTATTATAAAATTATAAAATATTAATAATAATAATAACAATGAGAATAAAATAATAATTATACAATTATAAAATAATAATAATAATAATAACAATAGAAACAATAATAACAATAATAATAAAATATAATAAAATAATAATAATAATAATAATATAAAAATAATAAAATTATAACAATAAAATAATAATTATAAAAATATTTAAATAATAATAATAATAATAATAATAATAATAACAATACTAATAATAATAATAATTATTATTATTATAAAATTATAAAATAATAATAAAATACTAATAATAATATAAAATATAATAAAATAATAACAATAAAATAATAATTATAAAAATATTAAAATAATAATAATAAAAGTATAATTATAAAAAATATTAAAATAATAATAATAATAATAATAATAACAATAATAGTTATTATTATTATTATAATTATAAAATAATAAAATAATAATAACAATAATAACAACACTAAAATTAAATTAAATTAGATTAAGGTAACTTAATCAAACTACTTTTTGTTTTACTTTTAGATTACACTACTTTAATTAAGATAAGCTTATTAAACTATATTGATGAATAAAAGTCAAATGCTGGCATTCTGCTACACTTCAATGAGATTTCACCGTTTTTTAATGAAACAAACAAACAAACAAATAAATAAAATTAAATTTTACATTTTGATTTTTATCGTAAAACCTAAACATTTATATGTCAGAGCTTCATCAGCATAAACGCCATTTCTAAAGCAAAAAAATATATACAAATAAACAGAATTTCTACATGAAGTCATGCCTAAATAAATGCACATTTTATGTGTATAAAAAAACATACAACATGTAGGAAACAAAGGGATCATCAAAAAGTGACTGGAGAATTACATGTCTCTGGCTTCTCCGAATAGCTTGGATGTGGCTTTTCAAATGTGCACAAACAGATGCCTGCCTTGCCCGAGTAAACACTAATGCATCTGCACTAATGCTGTGGGCTCTGTGTACACAAACACCAATCCTGCGTCACACGTGAGTCTGTTCAGTCAACTCTTCACATGACAGATGGGGCTCATACAGCATGCATATTCATGAGCAGGACTAGGACAATACATTTTTTGTTGCAACAAAAGGTGAAGTCCTTGATTTGATCTGGTCTAACCATTGTTTCTGGGGGGCTCTTTATAAATAAAGTTGCTTTGGGTTGGTTTCCTGAAGTTTTTAAATATTTGTCCACATTTAATTCATGTAATATATTTTCAGTAAATGTTTGAGTTTGAGGACTGAAAAAGAAAACTTTCAGGTGCTGTAATACAAGCAAAAATAAAAGTAAAAAAGATAGATTTTGTTGTTTTTTTGTGAGGAAACTGCCACTACCATTCAAAAGCAAACAAATTAACAAACAAACAAACAAACAAACAAACAAATAATAAAGCAGGCAAGCAAACAAACGAGCACAAGGCAAGGCAAGGCAAGGCAAGGCAAGTTTATTTATATAGCACATTTCATACACAATGGCAATTCAAAGTGCTTTACATAAACAAGAATAAAAGAAACAAGTAAAAAAATAAATAAAAATAAAAAAATAAATAAAAATAAAATAAATAAAATAAAGCACACAAATAAATACAAACATTAATTAATAAATAAACGATTTCATAAATGCAATATATTAAGCATCATGATAGTTTTCAGCATAGGTGAGAGGTATTAATAACAGTTCTAAATATATTTATAATAAGATACAGTACAGTTAGAGTTCATAATTCAGCATCAATAATTGAATAATTACTGAGTGAAGCAACTCAGCATGATTATGATTACAGGATTGTTTTTGACACACTTATTCACAGGAATAAATAACATTTTTAAATGTACATTAAATAACATTTGAAACAATATTTTCAGATATTTTACTTGTTTTATTATATTATATTTTGTTTATTATTTATTATTATTATTATTATTATTATTATTATTATAAGATTTTATTTATCACAATTATTATTAATATTAATAACAACTTTTAATCTATTTATTTAAAACTTACAGTGTTGGACAAACTTACTTTTAAAAATAAGTAATAACAAATAATTAAATGAATAATAATAATAAAAATAATAATAATAATTACAATAAATTATTATTATTGTTGTTGTTGTTAATATTATTGTTATTATTTAATACTAATAGTAGTGATAATAATAATAATACCAACAACAAGGACAATATAGTATTATTGTTGTTGTTGTTGTTATTATTGTTATTTAATACCACTACTAATAATAATACTACTAATAATAATAATAACAATGTGTTGTCATTAAACTTATTATTATAACTAATATTATTGTTGTTGTTTCTAATTAATAATAATAATAATAATAATAATAATAAAAATAATAATAATAATAATAATAATCATCATAATAATCATAATAATAACAATAATAATAATAACAATAATAATAATAACAACAACAACAACAACAACAACAACAACAATAATAATAATAATAATAATAATAATAATAATAATGTATTGTCTTTAAAATTATTATTATTATTATTATTGTTATTATTATTATTGTTATGATTATTATTATTATTATTATTATTATTATTATTATTATTATTGTTATTATTATTATTATTATTTTTTGTTTTTTTAATTTAAATAATAATATCTCATTGATTTTCTTTTCGGCTTAGTCCGTTTATTAATCTGGGGTCGACATCCCACTTCAACACATTGAGAACATGCAAACTCCACACAGAAACTCCAACTGACCCAGCCGAGGCTCGAACCAGCGACTTTCTTGCTGTGAGGCGACAGCACTACCCACTCTGCCACTGCATCGCCCTAAATAACATTAACTTTTTCATCTAGTTATAGCATAAATGTAGCCTGCAAAATATCATCTTAATCCCAGCGATATTACAAACAAATGCAGAAATAGCACAACACATCCCTTTCCTTAAAAAGTAACCAACACACCTTTCAAAAGTGACTCTAGATTGTAATATTTTAATTTTAAAAGTAACTTTCCCTCACACTGAGTGTATTTAACTACACACGAATGTGTATTTCACAACCAGCATTTCATTTTCAATATCTTTGGGTGCATTTCCACATACAGTTACTGCTTCAGTGTTCACTCACACACTCATGAGCTTGCTCAGCAAGCAGCTAACCGGGCTTTCCATCTCATGACCATGGTGACATTTTAACCAAAGTAGAAAGTGCAAGACAGTCTAAGAATTTTGATCCGTTACGCAACGCTTGCCACACTGCAGTCAAACCGAACGTAATATGAGGCCAAAATAAGTGATAACATACAAATAAGCCGTAACAGTCATGTGCACCATAAAGCTCAATTCAACACCGCAATCCAGGCAATTAGACAAGCAGCTTGTTGTTAAGGCCGAGGGCTTAAATATTAATGCTGTGACCGCCGGTGTTCAATGTACTCTTACTGGAGAGCTGCTCATGACCAAGCGGCAACCTCCAGCTCTGCAATACGGAACAACTGAAACTGCAATCCATTGAAATTCCCATAGTCCTGCCTCCATATGGAGCAAATTTCAATTGAGACCACTGTCAGAACTGGTCCACTTTACAGCAGAAAAAAAGCTGTTTACAGCCTGCTACAAAGAACGATTTTGGTTCATACAGCTAATATGACTACTGCGAGGGGGTGAATTTTGTTTAGAACTCATCTGCTTTCTTTATATTAGGCTATATAAAGTCTGCATAATTAAGGGCGTGGCTACTTGAGTGACAGCCAGGTCTTGCTGGTCGCCATCACCTCAGCTGATTCCGGCTGATTAGCTGCTGAACTATACATCATATTTTGTGTTGTTTTATGCGGCTTTACACGATCAGTGGAACTTTTGGACTTATTTTCGACAATTTTCAGATGATATGGGGTGCTGTGTGCACTTCATTGTGCTCACAAACCATTCACGTGGCCTCTGTTTCCCATGTGAGTAAGCCTATGGGCAGGACCAGACGGAATCTGCGGACATTTTTTGCTATTTCTGCGGAGAATTTTGATAAAAATCTGTGGATTTCTGCGGAATTATTTTGGGAGTATGCAGCGAGTATCATAACTAAAACCTTAATATATGAAATAAAAAGTAATAAATTACTGAATAAAAACTGAATAAATTCAGATTTACACCTTTACTCGAGTAAATCAACAGAATTAATGATGTTCTAAAAATCTGCGGAATTCTGCGCGCGCAGATTCCGTGTGGGCCTACCTATGGGTGACGTCACGACTAATACGTCCATATAGTTTACACTCTATGCTCATGACCGACCCATGTAAATACATACCGCTACTCTCTGACGATACTGAACTGCTTCTTTCATCCTCGCACGCAAGATGCTTTAGATAAAATATTCGTACGATTTGCTAACGATTGTTAAAGGTAATAGGACATTTTATATTTTTATCTACATACTTTATTAACACTAACCGGTAGGGGTGTCAAAATTAATCGTTTCTTCTGTGCACCGCGATGCAGACGCGGACAATTCGGTATCGGTTCAGTAATAATCATAACCGGTTATTACTGACGTCATTTACCTCATGTGCGCTCTGTCGCGAGGGAGGTGAGCGCGAGTATTTAGAACGCTCGAACTACTTAAAACTCATAAACTGTGCACAATTTCACTGTGTGTGTTTGCTGGATCAGTCTTGCACTGACATTAACAGCAAAAGCCCCTATTTCACTGAGAGCGAGAGAGTGAAAGTACTCTATTTCTCTCTCTTGCGCACACACACAGTGGCCCGTTTGACCTGCTGGCGTGGCTTTTCTTCTCCTCTCGGCTGTTACTTCTGGATACAAAAACGAGCGCGCGTCTGCAGAGTTTTCTCAACCATGTCTATCATGCATCAGCTGTGATCGCCGCTGCCGCCTGCCGCTTATCAGTATCACTCATCTGTGAAGAGCGCAGCGCGCAAGAGCCAATCGCAACTGTTTTTGTTGAGGGTGTGACCAATCAAAGGGGTGTAAGAGAACTAGACAAGGATCAGAAAGAGAGCTGGATGTTTATATTTGTTTATATTATTTGCTAAATGCTCGTGTTGTTTAAAGGTACAGTTTATATATCTGACTGTTTGTTTTAAATGACAAAATTGTATTACAAATAATATACAAATATATTCATACATTTTAATAACTGCTGCTTAGGGCTGCTCGATTTGGGAAAAAATCATAATCACGATTATTTTGGTCATAATTGTTATCAGTTGAAGTCAAAATTATTAGCGCTCCTGAGAATTTTGCTTTTTTAAATTATGTTTAACAGAGCAAGGAATTTTAAAAGTATTTCCTCTAATATTTGTTCTTCTGGAGAAAGTCTTATTTGGTTTATTTTAGCTAGAATAAAAGCAGATTTAATTATTTTGAAACCCATTTTAAGGTCGATATTTTTAGCCCCCTTAAGCAATATGTTTTTTGATTGTCTGCAGAAACTACTGTTATACAATGACTTGCCTCATTACCCTAATTAAGCCTTTGAATTGCACTTTAATCTGAATGCTTGTATTTTAAAAAAACATCTAGTAAAATGTTATGTACTGTCATCATAGCAAAGATAAAACTAATCAGTAATTAGAAATGAGATATTAAAACTAATATGTTCAGAAATAAGTTAAAAAAAAAAACTTCTTTCCATTAAACAGAAATTGGAGGAAAAGGGTTGCTAATATTCTGGAGGGCTAATAATTCTGACTTCAACTGTATGTATATATATATATATTTTACAATAGAATAAAAATATGAAACAAACTGTGATTTAAGCATCTTCACTCTAAGAAAAACAATTTAGCTACAAAAATCCTTCAGTCTGGAGCAGTAATGGATGTTCTCGTCGTTTGATTAATGCTAAAACAGGCGGCAGCATTTCGCACTGTCACTTTAATGGTTTCTCTTTCACGTCTTTTGATTCTCAACTCGTTTGTTTCTTACGCAAATGAGGGTTAATATGAATAATCACTTATCACCGCGTTTTGACACCTATTTGACCATTAAAGCGCTCACGTTAATGACTTTAGATGTCTGCGCTCCTCTGCTCGTCTCAGTGTGCGAATGAGAGCGAATGCTGACCGCGTGCTTATGTGTGTGTGCGTTGCACACACACATAAGCCCCTTTCACACAGTGATACCGGTAAATTTCTGGAAAATTTCCGGAACGACTTTACCGGTATATTGAAAAAAGCGCTGTTCACACAGGCGAGGACGTTACGGAAGTTTTCCGGAAAAGAGCATTCACACATCCATTCCAAAATACCGGTAAATTCTGACATCATTCACCACAGATGAGCTTTAACGGCTGCGCTTGTATTTGTAAACATTTGACTAAATTACAAACTCTGTGGATGATCAATATTGTGAACAACTTTCGCAGGATCACTTTCGCATGTCGAGATGTTCATAATATGTGCGTGTGCAGGCGCTCACAGGCTGTTTCACAGGCACACGCAAAGCTTGAAGGTAAACAAACAACGGCTTATCATAAGCATCTCATCGATGATTATTTACACAGTTGGCATTAAGAAGAACATATAAACGTGATCTGACTAACTTCTAGCAGCTAAATGTGTCTGGAAAAATATTCAAAGGCTTTTATTCTCACAAACCGCGCGGACGTAAATGCGTCTGACTGTTGTGATTGGCTAAAGCAGACGTCTCACGTCAGCACGTTCTAGACGTGCACGCGCTTATTACGGGAATCTTCCTTCTGCGTTCACACAGCGCAGCATTCCGGCAAATTACCGGTAATGTTACAACTTCTCTTTCCGGAAAATAGCCAGAACGAATTTACCGGTATTTTCAAAAAGGGCCTGCTCACACATACAGACCTTTCCGGAAAATTGCCGGCAATTTTCCGGAAAGGTCTGTATGTGTGAAAGGGGCTATAAGCACGCGGTCTTTCGCGCTTTTGGTAAATGATGCAATAATCGTTTATCTCGATTAAGGGTTTTTCATAATCGTTAGAAGCCATAATCGAAATCGAAATCGGATTTTCGATTAATTGCACAGCCCTACTGCTGCTGTGAAGAAAATATAAAATTGTGTATGAAATGCACCGTGATGCACCGAATTGAACCGAATCAATGGCATGATAATCATAACCGAACCGAACCGTGAGACTAGTGTAGGTTCACAGCTCTACTAACCAGCTTTAATTTCTGGCTTTAATCAGATTTATTCATTTATTTTTTAAACTTTAGTGTCATTTTTTACAAAATTTTCTTTGATTTATTCCTTTCTTTGCAAAAACGTTACTTTTCCAAAACTTATCCTACTTAGTTTTTTAAATAGTTGTGATACTGAAATGGTAGCATTAAAAAAACGTATGTACAGTCAAGGTCAGAATTTTGTCTTTTTTTAAATATTTCCCAAATGAAATGTTCACAGTATGTCTGATAATATTTTTTCTTCTGGAGAAAGTCTTATTTGTTTTATTTCGGCTAGGATAAAAGCAGTTTTTAATTTTTTAAACACCATTTTAAGGTCAATATTATTAGCCCCTTTAAGCTATATTTGCTTCCGATAGTCTACAGAACAGACCATCGTTATACAATAACTTGCCTAATTACCCTAACCTTAACCTAGTGAAGCCTTTAAATGTCACTTTAAGCTGTATAGAAGTGTCTTGAAGAATATCTAGTCTAATATTATTTACTGTCATCATGGCAAAGAGAAAATAAATCAGTTATTAGAGATGAGTTATTAAAACTATTATGATTAGAAATGTGCTCTCATTAAACAGAAATTGAAGAAAAAATAAACAGACGGTTAATAATTCTGACTTCAACACGTATGTCATTAAAGAAAATAGGAATATCTTTGTTATTTAAGCAACCTGCACACCTTTAAACACTGACATAATCCTTTAAAGGCTCTACATAATTTGTCAGCTCAAAAGTCAACACACGCCTGCTCCCTCTGCTTAAAGATGTTCCCACAAAGCAGCGTTGGAGCATCGCGAACCCATTCAAACTCAAATTAGGAGAACAACAGAGGCCCTGAGCACAAGATAAATGATGTGTGCCAGCAGGTAGAGACTAGCACACCAACAACAGCCAGGATGAACTAAAAATCACTGAAAGAGCGTACTAATCTCGCCAGTAAAAACACACGGCTTCTGGACGACACTAACTAAACAACACATACTGAGCTCATGCTAATTAAACAGTCACCATGACTATGACCTCCCAAACAAAGCAGGATGACAGATCGCCCTCCATTACATGTTGCGGATTGAAGGGCCAGATCAGGCGAATAAAGCCTGCTGCTGTCTTCATGATGCTGGCTCCACAACACTGACGCCATTCCCAGAGGAGCGAGAAAGCCCGCGGTCTGAAGACGTTCCTCAGAGCGACTCTGAGGTGAAGTACAAGACTGAACAAACACTCTGATACCTGTGGGCAGCGACTGCGATAATCTACGGCTTGCGTCAGGACAAGCAACTTCTCAAGGCCTCACCTCACTTGCAGTATGAGACAGGAGATATACGAGTTGCGTTTGACCGCAACTTCTAGGGAAAATGACAGGGCGACGAGTTTCGTTACTTTCCACATGAATGATATTTAGAGGCATACACTCACCGGCCACTTTATTAGGTACACCTGTCCAACTGCTCGCTAAAGCAAATTTCTAATCATCCGATCGCATGTCAACGCCACAGCCTACCCGAGTATTGCTGCTGACCATGTCCATCCCTTTATGAGCACAGTGTCTTCATCTCCTGATGGCTACTTCCAGCAGGATAACACGTCATGTCATACAGGAATCATCTCAGACTGGTTACTTGAACATGACGATGAGTTCACTGTACTCAAATGGCCTCCACAGTCACCAGAGCTCAATCCAATAGAGCAGCTTTGGGATGTGGTGGAACGGGAGATTGGCATCATGGATGTGCAGCTGCGTGATGCTATCATGTTAATATGGAGCAACATCTCTGAGGAATATTTCAATAAATCTATGGCATGAAGGATTAGGGCAGTTCTGAAGGCAAAAGGGGGTACAGCTCGGTACTACCTAATAAAGTGGCAGGCAAGTGTATTTATTTATCATTGTATTGCATTGTTGCACACACTAATCATAAATAATAAACATCTAATGGCTAATCAGAGGCATATATTATGTTATGCTGCGTTCACACCAGACGCGTAACGCACGTCAAGCGCAAGTGATTTAAATGTTAAGTTAATGCAAACGCGCGAATAGACATCATACGGCGCAATATGCGTGAATGGCGCGGTGCGAAAATTGAGCGTTTTACGCGCTTAACGTGCGCTTCGGGCAAATCTCTTGAGTCCAAAAATCTGATCTTCAGCGGACATTCACGCCGCGTTAACCAATCAGAAGCTTGCTCTTGTAGAAGCGTGATTGTGACGAATCACCTGTTGATGACGTCCAGGGGGAAATCCTCCAGCAGACACCGACAACAAGTCATCAAACTAGGCCTGGCTCAGTCAGAGGCACCGCTGAAAGCCTCCGTCATCCAGGTTCAGTTTCTGGAGGAGTTTATGAGCTCACAGAGCTGGATGCACCTCTGAAAGAATGTAGTGGACTCAGACACGACCCTAAACGTATCGACGCTGTTTTTCAGCCTTCATAAAACTGTTATTTTCTTAATAAAATCCATGTTAGCCATTTAGCTATAAAGCTAGAGTCACCAGGCAGACAGAAGCCCTGCCCATCACAAGAATTTGACGTGCGAATGAAGCGAGTAAATTCAAATATGTTCACGCAGGTTTTTTTTTAATTTACGCACGAATAGCGCGACTTATCCGCGCGTTCCGCGTCTGGTGTGAACACAGAATGACACTGACAGGCAGTATTCTAGGTTTGTGCTTCATATATTACTTTAGTCCAATAAGCAAGACCGCTGTTGTTTTTCTAAATTTGGTAATAGTAAATTATTAATCACTCATTTTTCTTAAATATCAGCTGTAAAATCTGTTAGTTTTGATCATTCCTACACATTAACAGGTAGTGAGAACATTTAAAGATGTGTATTGCCATGTTTTTAATGAGCACATATAATGTAAAACGTATTGGACCTTGCTGTATCTCACAGTCTATTTTAATATCTTCCTTCAACTCATCCCACACAAGTTATATAAAAGCTCTAATTAAGGCAGTACCCTTTCCAAAGGTACATGTTTGAACACTTTAGGTACTAATAAGTGTCTTTAAAGTAGGGCTGGGAGATTTTAACTAAGATCTAATTCCTTAGCAACCCCCTAGCAACGCATTAGCAACCACCTAGAACACCCCAGCAATGCCTTTGCAACTGCCAAACAATCACTCAGAACACCTTAGCAACTACCTAGCAATGCCTTAACAATCACCTAGAACACCTTAGCAACCACCTAGCAATTCCTTAGCAACCCTCTAAAACACCCTAGCAACCACCTAGCAATGCCTTAGTAACCATTTAGAACACCTTAGCAACGACTTAGCAACCACATAGCAACCACTCAGAACACCTTAGCAACTAGCTAGCAACACCTTAGCAACCACCTAGAACACCCTAGCAACCGTCTAGCAGCACCTTAACAACCAACAACGCCTTAGCAACCACTTGAACCATCCTAGCAACCACCTGCAACACCCTAATACCCTCCTAACACCTTAGCAACCACTCAGTACACCCTAGCAACGCCTTAGCAACCACATAGCAACCACTCAAAACGCCTTATCAACCACCTAGAACACCCTGGCAATGCCTTAGTAACCATTTAGAAAAATCTAACATTGCCTTAGCAATTGCCTAGCAACCACTCAGAACACCTCAGCAACCACCTAGCAATGCTGTAGCAACCAACTAGAACATCCTAGCAACCGCCAAGTAGCACCTTAGCAACCACCTAGCAACACATTAGCAATCACTCAGAACACCCAAGCAACCACCTAGCAATTCCTTAGCAAGTACCTAGAGCACCTTAGCAACAGTCTAGCAACACCTTAGCAACCATTCAGAACACCTTAGCAACTGCCTAGCAACCACTCAGAACACCTTAGCAACCACCCAGCAACGCCTTAGCAACCACCCAAAATACCCTAGCAACCATCAAGCAATAACTAAGCAACGACCAAGAGCACCTTAGCAACAGCCTAGGAACACCTTAGCAACCATTCAGAACACCTTAGCAACAGCCTAGCAACCAGCTAGAATACCCTAGCTACCGCCGAACAACATCTTAGCAGCCACTCAGAACACCCCCAGCAACCACCTGGCAACAGCAACCACCTAGCAACCACTCAGAACACCCAAGTAACTGGCTAGCAACATCTTAGCAACCACCCAAAATAGCCTAGCAACCATCTAGCAATACCTTAGCAACGACCTAGAGCACCTTAGCAACAGCCTAGCAGCACCTTAAAAACCATTCAGAACACCTTAGCAACTGCCTAGCGGCCACCTAAAATACCCTAGCTACCACCTAGCAACATCTTAGCAACCACTCAAAACACCCCCAGCAACCACCTGGCAACACCTTAGCAACCACCTAAAAAACTCTAGCAACACCTTAGCAACCACTTTGAACACCAAAGCAACTGCTAAGCAACCACCTAGCAACCACTCAGAACACCCAAGTAGCTGGCTAGCAAAATCTTAGCAACCACCCAAAATACCCTAGCAACCATCTAGCAATACCTTAGCAACAACCTAGAGCACCTTAGCAACAGCCTAGCAGCACCTTAACAACCATTCAGAACACCTTAGCAACTGCCAAGCAACCACCTAGAATACCCTAGCTACCGCCTAGCAACATCTTAGCAACCACTCAGAACACCCCCAGCAACCACCTGGCAACACTTTAGCAACCACGTAGAACACCAAAGCAACTGCTAAGCAACCACCTAGCAACCACTCAGAACACCTAAGTAGCTGGCTAGCAACATCTTAGCAACCACCCAAAATTGCCTAGCAACCATCTAGCAATACCTTAGCAACGACCTAGAGCACCTTAGCAACAGCCTAGCAGCACCTTAAAAACCATTCAGAACACCTTAGCAACTGCCTAGCGACCACCTAAAATACCCTAGCTACCACCTAGCAACATTTTAGCAACCACTCAAAACACCCCCAGCAACCACCTGGCAACACCTTAGCAACCACTTAGAAAACTCTAGCAACACATTAGCAACCACTTAGAACACCAAAGCAACTGCTAAGCAACCACCTAGCAATCACTCAGAACACCCAAGTAACTGGCTAGCAACATCTTAGCAACCACCCAAAATAGCCTAGCAACCATCTAGCAATACCTTAGCAACGACCTAGAGCACCTTAGCAACAGCCTAGCAGCACCTTAAAAACCATTCAGAACACCTTAGCAACTGCCTAGCGACCACCTAAAATACCCTAGCTACCACCTAGCAACATCTTAGCAACCACTCAAAACACCCCCAGCAACCACCTGGCAACACCTTAACAACCACCTAAAAAACTCTAGCAACACCTTAGCAACTACTTTGAACACCAAAGCAACTTCTAAGCAACCACTCAGAACACCCTAGCAACACCTTAGCAACTTACTTAACTGCCTACGTACCCATCCACGCCAACTGTTTTTAAAATGTTGACCAGTCCATTGTGTGGAAGCCAGCATCATTACAGTGTAGGTACATTACCGTTTAAACAGTCCCTATTACAGCTATTGTACCTTTCTGTCTGGGCGTGTAACATACTAATTATGCATTTAATCAGCATTTTAATTGAGTTTAACGTTGCGTATAAAGAAAACTGTTGCCCAA